>NC_086102.1:102176073-102388778 GCF_963921235.1 Mobula hypostoma
TACGATTTCAGACCTGTGCCATACTGGTTCAATACGATCTCAAACCTCGGCCATACTGGTTTGATACGATCTCAGACCCATACCATACTAATTCAATATGGTCTCAGACCTGGGCCATACTGGTTCGAAACGATCTCAGAACCAGGCCATACTGGTTTGATACGATCTCAGACCCATCTGATGCTGATTCGATATGGTCTCAGACCTGGGCCATACTGGTTTGATATGATCGCAGACCCAGGCAATGCAGGTTCGAATCAATCTCAGACCCGGCCATACTGGTTCGATACAATCTCGGACCTGGGCATGTTAGTTCGAATCAATCTCAGACCCGGGCCATGCTGGTTCGATATGAGCTCAGACCCGGGCCATAGTGGTTCGATATGATCACTGACCTGGGCCATACTGGTTCGATACGATCTCAGACCCCGGCCATACTGGTTCAATACAATCTCATGCCCAGGCTATACTGGTTCGATACAATCTCAGACCCGGGCCATACTGGTTCGATATGATCTCAGACCCGGGCCATAATGGTTCGAATTGATGTCAGACCCGTCCGATGCTGGCTCGATATTATCTCAGACCCGGGCCATACTGGTTCAATATGATCTCAGACCCAGGCTATACTAGTTCGATACGGTCTCAGACCCAGGCCATACTGGTTCGATACGATCTCAGATCAGAGCCATTCTGGTTGGAAACAATCTTAGACCCAGACCATACTAGTTCGATATGATCTCAGACCAAGGCCATCCTGGTTCGATACGATCTCAGACCCGGGCCATAATGCTTCAATATGATCTTAGATGCAGGCCATACTGGTTCAATACGATCTCACACCCGGGCCATACTGGTTTGATACGAACTCAGACCCACGCCATACTGGTTCGATACGATCTCAGACCCAGGCCATACTGGTTCGACACGATCTCAGACCCGGGCCATAATGGTTCAATAGGATCTCAGATGCAGGCCATACTGGTTCAATACGATCTCAGACCCGGGCCATGCTGGTTCGATACGATCTCAGACCCAGGACATACTGATTCGATACGACCTTAGACCCGGGCCATACTGGTTCGATACGACCTCAGACCCGGGCCATACTGGTTCGATACGAAATCAGACCCCGGCCATACTGGTTCGATTTGATTTCAGACCTGTGCCATACTGGTTCATTACGATCTCAAACCTAGGCCATACTGGTTTGATACGATCTCAGACCCATACCATACTGATTCAATATGGTCTCAGACCTGGGCCATACTGGTTCGAAACGATCTCAGAACCAGGCCATACTGGTTTGATACGATCTCAGACCCATCTGATACTGATTCGATATGGTCTCAGACCTGGGCCGTACTGGTTTGATATGATCGCAGACCCAGGCAATGCAGGTTCGAATCAATCTCAGACCCGGCCATACTGGTTCGATACAATCTCGGACCTGGGCATGTCAGTTCAAATCAATCTCAGACCCGGGCCATGCTGGTTCAATATGAGCTCAGACCCGGGCCATACTGGTTCGATATGATCACTGACCTGGGCCATACTGGTTCGATACAATCTCAGACCCCGGCCACACTGGTTCAATACAATCTCCTGCCCAGGCTATACTGGTTCGATACAATCTCAGACCCGGGCCATAATGGTTAGAATTGATGTCAGACCCGTCCAATACTGGCTCGATATGATCTCAGACCCGGGCCATACTGGTTCAATATGATCTTAGACCCAGGCTATACTAGTTCGATACAGTCTCAGACCCAGGCCATACTGGTTCGATATGATCTCAGAGCAGAGCCATTCTGGTTGGAAACAATTTTAGACCCAGACCATACTAGTTTAATATGATATCAGACCAAGGCCATCCTGGTTCGATACGATCTCAGACCCGGGCCATAATGCTTCAATATGATCTCAGATGCAGGCCATACTGGTTCAATACGATCTCAAACCCGGGCCATACTGATTCGATACGAACTCAGACCCACGCCAGACTGGTTCGATACGATCTCAGACCCAGGCCATACTGGTTCGATACGATCTCAGACCCGGGCCATAATGGTTCAATAGGATCTCAGATGCAGGCCATACTGGTTCAATACGATCTCAGACCCGGGCCATGCTGGTTCGATACGATCTCACAACCAGGACATACTGATTCGATACGACCTCAGACGCGGGCCATACTGGTTCGATACGACCTCAGACCCGGGCCATACTGGTTCGATACGACCTCAGACCCGGGCCATACTGGTTCGATACGAAATCAGACCCCGGCCATACTGGTTCGATACGATTTCAGACCTGTGCCATACTGGTTCAATACGATCTCAAACCTAGGCCATACTGGTTTGATACGATCTCAGACCCATACCATACTGATTCAATATGGTCTCAGATCTGGACCATACTGGTTCGAAACGATCTCAGAACCAGGCCATACTGGTTTGATACGATCTCAGACCCATCTGATACTGATTCGATATGGTCTCAGACCTGGGCCATACTGGTTTGATATGATCGCAGACCCAGGCAGTGCAGGTTGGAATCAATCTGAGACCCGGCCATACTGGTTCGATACAATCTCGGACCTGGGCATGTTAGTTCGAATCAATCTCAGACCCGGGCCATGCTGGTTCGATATGAGATCAGACCCGGGCCATACTGGTTCGATATGATCACTGACCTGGGCCATACTGGTTCGATACAATCTCAGACCCGGGCCATACTGGTTCGATATGATCTCAGACCCGGGCCATAATGGTTAGAATTGATGTCAGACCCGTCCGATGCTGGTTCGATATGATCTCAGACCCGGGCCATACTGGTTCAATATGATCTCAGACCCAGGCTATACTAGTTCGATACGGTCTCAGACCCAGGCCATACTGGTTCGATACGATCTCAGATCAGAGCCATTCTGGTTGGAAACAATCTTAGACCCAGACCATACTAGTTCGATATGGTCTCAGACCAAGGCCATCCTGGCTCGATATGATCTCAGACCCGGGCCTTACTGGTTCAATATGATCTCAGACCCAGGCTATACTAGTTCGATACGGTCTCAGACCCAGGCCATACTGGTTCGATACGATCTCAGACCCAGCCATACTGGTTCGATATGATCACAGACCCGGGCCATACTGATTCAATATGATCTCAGACCCAGGCCATACTGGTTCGATATGATCACAGACCCGGGCCATACTGATTCAATATGATCTCAGACCCAGGCCATACTGGTTCGATACGATCTCAGACCCGGGTCATACTGGTTCGATACGATCTCAGACCCAGGATATACTGGTTCGATACGATCTCAGACCCGGGCCATACTGGTTCGATAGGATCTCAGACCGGGGCAATTCTGGTTGGAATCCATGTCAGACCCGGGCCATGCTGGCTCGATATGATCTCAGACCCGGGCAATACTCGTTCAATACGATCTCAGACATAGACCATTCTGATTTGATAAGATCTCAGACCCGGGCCATACTGGTTCGATACGACCTCAGACCCAGGATATACTGGTTCGATACCATCTCAGAACCAGGACATACAGGTTCGATACGGTCTAAGACCAGGTCCATACTGGTTCGATACAATCTCAGACCCAGGACATACAGGTTGGATACGATCTCAGACCGGGGCAATTCTGGTTGGAAACAATCTCAGACCCACACCATACCAGTTCGATATGATCTCAGACCAAGGCCATCTTGGTTCGATATGATCTCAGAACCGGGCCATACTGGCTAAATGCAAATTCAGGCCTAGTCTCTACTGGTTCGATACGATCTCAGACCCGGGTCATACTGGTTCGATACGATCTCAGACCCAGGATATACTGGTTCGATACGATCTCAGACCCGGGCCATACTGGTTCGATATGTACTCAGACCCGGGCCATACTGGTTGGAATCCATGTCAGACCCGGGCCATGCTGGCTCGATATGATCTCAGACCCGGGCAATACTCGTTCAATACGATCTCAGACATAGACCATTCTGATTTGATAAGATCTCAGACCCGGGCCATACTGGTTCGATACGACCTCAGACCCAGGATATACTGGTTCGATACCATCTCAGAACCAGGACATACAGGTTCGATACGATCTCAGACCGGGGCAATTCTGGTTGGAAACAATCTCAGACCCACACCATACCAGTTCGATATGATCTCAGACCAAGGCCATCTTGGTTCGATATGATCTCAGAACCGGGCCATACTGGCTAAATGCAAATTCAGGCCTAGTCTCTACTGGTTCGATACAATGTCAGACCCGGGCCATACTGGTTGGAATCCATGTCAGACGCGGGCCATGCTGGCTCGATATGATCTCAGACCCGGGCAATACTAGATCAATACGATCTCAGACATAGACCATTCTGATTTGATAAGATCTCAGACCCAGGCCATACTGGTTCGATACGACCTCAGACCCGGGTCAGACTGGTTCAATACAATCTCAGGCCCAGGCTATACTGGTTCGATACAATCTCAGACCCGGGCCATGCTGGTTCGATTCGATCTCAGACTCTGGCAACACTGGTACAATACGATCCAAGAGTCAGACCATACTGCTTTGATACGATCTCAGACCTGAGCCATACTGGTTCGATATGATCTCAGTCCTGGGCCAGACTGGTTTAATACAATCTCAGGCCCAGGCTATACTGGTTCGATACAATCTCAGACCCGGGCCATGCTGGTTCGATATCTACTCAGACCCGGGCCATACTGGTTCGAATCCATGTCAGACCCGGGCCATGCTGGCTCAATATGATCTCAGTCCTGGGCTATACTAGTTCTATACGGTCTCAGACCCAGGCCACACTAGTTCGATACGATCTCAGACCCAGGACATACTGGTTCGATACGACCTCAGACCCGGGCCGTACTGGTTCGATATGATCTCAGACATAGGCCATACTGGTTTGATATGATCTCAGACCCAGGCCACACTGGTTCGATACGATCTCAGATCAGAGCCATTCTGGTTGGAAACAATTTTAGACCCAGACCATACTAGTTTAATATGATCTCAGACCAAGGCCATCCTGGTTCGATACGATCTCAGACCCGGGCCATAATGCTTCAATATGATCTCAGATGCAGGCCATACTGGTTCAATACGATCTCAAACCCGAGCCATACTGGTTCGATACGAACTCAGACCCACGCCAGACTGGTTCAATACGATCTCAGACCCAGGCCATACTGGTTCGATACGATCTCAGACCCGGGCCATAATGGTTCAATAGGATCTCAGATGCAGGCCATACTGGTTCAATACGATCTCAGACCCGGGCCATGCTGGTTCGATACGATCTCAGACCCAGGACATACTGATTCGATACGACCTCAGACCCGGGCCATACTGGTTCGATACGACCTCAGACCCGGGCCATACTGGTTTGATACGAAATCAGACCCCGGCCATACTGGTTTGATACGATCTCAGACCCATACCATACTGATTCAATATGGTCTCAGACCTGGGCCATACTGGTTCGAAACGATCTCAGAACCAGGCCATACTGGTTTGATACGATCTCAGACCCATCTGATACTGATTCGATATGGTCTCAGACCTGGGCCATACTGGTTTGATATGATCGCAGACCCAGGCAATGCAGGTTCGAATCAATCTCAGACCCGGCCATACTGGTTCGATACAATCTCGGACCTGGGCATGTTAGTTCGAATCAATCTCAGACCCGGGCCATGCTGGTTCGACATGAGCTCAGACCCGGGCCATACTGGTTCGATATGATCACTGACCTGGGCCATACTGGTTCGATACAATCTCAGACCCCGGCCATACTAGTTTAATATGATCTCAGACCAAGGCCATCCTGGTTCGATACAATCTCAGACCCGGGCCATACTGGTTCGATATGATCTCAGACCCGGGCCATAATGGTTAGAATTGATGTCAGACCCGTCCGATGCTGGCTCGATATTATCTCAGACCCGGGCCATACTGGTTCAATATGATCACAGACCCAGGCTACACTAGTTCGATATGATCTCAGACCCAGGCCATACTGGTTCGATACGATCTCAGATCAGAGCCATTCTGGTTGGAAACAATTTTAGACCCAGACTATACTAGTTTAATATGATCTCAGACCAAGGCCATCCTGGTTCGATACGATCTCAGACCCGGGCCATAATGCTTCAATATGATCTCAGATGCAGGCCATACTGGTTCAATACGATCTCAAACCCGGGCCATACTGGTTCGATACGAACTCAGACCCACGCCAGACTGGTTCGATACGATCTCAGACCCAGGCCATACTGGTTCGATACGATCTCAGACCCGGGCCATAATGGTTCAATAGGATCTCAGATGCAGGCCATACTGGTTCAATACGATCTCAGACCCGGGCCATGCTGGTTCGATACGATCTCAGACCCAGGACATACTGATTCGATACGACCTCAGACCCGGGCCATACTGGTTCGATACGACCTCAGACCCGGGCCATACTGGTTTGATACGAAATCAGACCCCGGCCATACTGGTTTGATACGATCTCAGACCCATACCATACTGATTCAATATGGTCTCAGACCTGGGCCATACTGGTTCGAAATGATCTCAGAACCAGGCCATACTGGTTTGATACGATCTCAGACCCATCTGATACTGATTCGATATGGTCTCAGACCTGGGCCATACTGGTTTGATATGATCGCAGACCCAGGCAATGCAGGTTCGAATCAATCTCAGACCCGGCCATACTGGTTCGATACAATCTCGGACCTGGGCATGTTAGTTCGAATCAATCTCAGACCCGGGCCATGCTGGTTCGACATGAGCTCAGACCCGGGCCATACTGGTTCGATATGATCACTGACCTGGGCCATACTGGTTCGATACAATCTCAGACCCCGGCCATACTAGTTTAATATGATCTCAGACCAAGGCCATCCTGGTTCGATACAATCTCAGACCCGGGCCATACTGGTTCGATATGATCTCAGACCCGGGCCATAATGGTTAGAATTGATGTCAGACCCGTCCGATGCTGGCTCGATATGATCTCAGACCTGGGCCATACTGGTTCAATATGATCTCAGACCCAGGCTATACTAGTTCGATACGGTCTCAGACCCAGGCCATACTGGTTCGATACGATCTCAGATCAGAGCCATTCTGGTTGGAAACAATCTTAGACCCAGACCATACTAGTTCGATATGATCTCAGACCAAGGCCATACTGGTTGGAAACAATCTTAGACCCAGACCATACTAGTTCGATATGACCTCGGACCAAGGCTATCCTGGCTCGATATGATCTCAGACCCGGGCCATACTGGTTCAATATGATCTCGGACCCAGGCTATACTAGTTCGATACGGTCTCAGACCCAGACCATACTGGTTCGATACGATCTCAGACCTGGGCCATATTGGTTGGATACGATCTCAGACTCCGGATATACTGGTTCGATACAATCTCAGATCAGAGCCATTCTAGTTGGAAACAATCTTAGACCCAGACCATACTAGTTCGATATGATCTCAGACCAAGGCCATCCTGGTTCGATACGATCTCAGACCCGGGCCATAATGCTTCAATATGATCTCAGATGCAGGCCATACTGGTTCAATACGATCTCAAACCCGGGCCATACTGGTTCGATACGAACTCAGACCCATGCCATACTGGTTCGATACGATCTCAGACCCAGGCCATACTGGTTCGATACGATCTCAGACCCAGGCCTTACTAGCTCAATACGATCTCAGACCCGGGCCATGCTGGTTCGATATGATCTCAGACCCAGGACATATTGATTCGATACGACCTCAGACACGGGCCATACTGTTTCGATACGACCTCAGACCCGGGCCATACTGGTTCGATACGAAATCAGACCCCGGCCATACTGGTTTGATATGATTTCAGACCTGTGCCATACTGGTTCAATACGATCTCAAACCTAGGCCATACTGGTTTGATACGATCTGAGACCCATCTGATACTGATTTGATATGGTCTCAGACCTGGGCCATACTGGTTTGATATGATCGCAGACCCAGGCAATGCAGGTTCGAATCAATCTCAGACCCGGCCATACAGGTTCGATATGATCACTGACCTGGGCCATACTGGTTCGATACAATCTCAGACCCCGGCCATACTGGTTCGATATGATCTCAGACCCGGGCCATAATGGTTAGAATTGATGTCAGACCCGTCCGATGCTGGTTCGATATGATCTCAGACCCGGGCCATACTGGTTCAATATGATCTCAGACCCAGGCTATACTAGTTCGATACGGTCTCAGACCCAGGCCATACTGGTTCGATACGATCTCAGATCAGAGCCATACTGGTTGGAAACAATCTTAGACGCAGACCATACTAGTTTGATATGATCTCAGACCAAGGCCATCCTGGTTCGATACGATCTCAGACCCGAGCCATAATGCTTCAATATGATCTCAGATGCAGGCCATACTGGTTCAATACGATCTCAAACCCGGGCCATACTGGTTCGATACGAACTCAGACCCACGCCATACTGGTTCGATACGATCTCAGACCCGGGCCATAATGGTTCAATAGGATCTCAGATGCAGGCCATACTGGTTCAATACGATCTCAGACCCGGGCCATGCTGGTTCGATACGATCTCAGACCCAGGACATGCTGATTCGATACGACCTGAGACCCGGGCCATACTGGTTCGATACGAACTCAGACCCGGGCCATACTGGTTCGATACGAAATCAGACCCCGGCGATACTGGTTCGATACGATTTCAGACCTGTGCCATACTGGTTCAATACGATCTCAAACCTCGGCCATACTGGTTTGATACGATCTCAGACCCATACCATACTAATTCAATATGGTCTCAGACCTGGGCCATACTGGTTCGAAACGATCTCAGAACCAGGCCATACTGGTTTGATACGATCTCAGACCCATCTGATGCTGATTCGATATGGTCTCAGACCTGGGCCATACTGGTTTGATATGATCGCAGACCCAGGCAATGCAGGTTCGAATCAATCTCAGACCCGGCCATACTGGTTCGATACAATCTCGGACCTGGGCATGTTAGTTCGAATCAATCTCAGACCCGGGCCATGCTGGTTCGATATGAGCTCAGACCCGGGCCATAGTGGTTCGATATGATCACTGACCTGGGCCATACTGGTTCGATACAATCTCAGACCCCGGCCATACTGGTTCAATACAATCTCATGCCCAGGCTATACTGGTTCGATACAATCTCAGACCCGGGCCATACTGATTCGATATGATCTCAGACCCGGGCCATAATGGTTAGAATTGATGTCAGACCCGTTCGATGCTGGCTCGATATTATCTCAGACCCGGGCCATACTGGTTCAATATGATCTCAGACCCAGGCTATACTAGTTCGATACGGTCTCAGACCCAGGCCATACTGGTTCGATACGATCTCAGATCAGAGCCATTCTGGTTGGAAACAATCTTAGACCCAGACCATACTAGTTCGATATGATCTCAGACCAAGGCCATCCTGGTTCGATACGATCTCAGACCCGGGCCATAATGCTTCAATATGATCTTAGATGCAGGCCATACTGGTTCAATACGATCTCACACCCGGGCCATACTGGTTTGATACGAACTCAGACCCACGCCATACTGGTTCGATACGATCTCAGACCCAGGCCATACTGGTTCGACACGATCTCAGACCCGGGCCATAATGGTTCAATAGGATCTCAGATGCAGGCCATACTGGTTCAATACGATCTCAGACCCGGGCCATGCTGGTTCGATACGATCTCAGACCCAGGACATACTGATTCGATACGACCTTAGACCCGGGCCATACTGGTTCGATACGACCTCAGACCCGGGCCATACTGGTTCGATACGAAATCAGACCCCGGCCATACTGGTTCGATTTGATTTCAGACCTGTGCCATACTGGTTCAATACGATCTCAAACCTAGGCCATACTGGTTTGATACGATCTCAGACCCATACCATACTGATTCAATATGGTCTCAGACCTGGGCCATACTGGTTCGAAACGATCTCAGAACCAGGCCATACTGGTTTGATACGATCTCAGACCCATCTGATACTGATTCGATATGGTCTCAGACCTGGGCCGTACTGGTTTGATATGATCGCAGACCCAGGCAATGCAGGTTCGAATCAATCTCAGACCCGGCCATACTGGTTCGATACAATCTCGGACCTGGGCATGTCAGTTCAAATCAATCTCAGACCCGGGCCATGCTGGTTCAATATGAGCTCAGACCCGGGCCATACTGGTTCGATATGATCACTGACCTGGGCCATACTGGTTCGATACAATCTCAGACCCCGGCCACACTGGTTCAATACAATCTCCTGCCCAGGCTATACTGGTTCGATACAATCTCAGACCCGGGCCATACTGGTTCGATATGATCTCAGACCCGGGCCATAATGGTTAGAATTGATGTCAGACCCGTCCGATACTGGCTCGATATGATCTCAGACCCGGGCCATACTGGTTCAATATGATCTTAGACCCAGGCTATACTAGTTCGATACAGTCTCAGACCCAGGCCATACTGGTTCGATATGATCTCAGAGCAGAGCCATTCTGGTTGGAAACAATTTTAGACCCAGACCATACTAGTTTAATATGATCTCAGACCAAGGCCATCCTGGTTCGATACGATCTCAGACCCGGGCCATAATGCTTCAATATGATCTCAGATGCAGGCCATACTGGTTCAATACGATCTCAAACCCGGGCCATACTGATTCGATACGAACTCAGACCCACGCCAGACTGGTTCGATACGATCTCAGACCCAGGCCATACTGGTTCGATACGATCTCAGACCCGGGCCATAATGGTTCAATAGGATCTCAGATGCAGGCCATACTGGTTCAATACGATCTCAGACCCGGGCCATGCTGGTTCGATACGATCTCACAACCAGGACATACTGATTCGATACGACCTCAGACGCGGGCCATACTGGTTCGATACGACCTCAGACCCGGGCCATACTGGTTCGATACGAAATCAGACCCCGGCCATACTGGTTCGATACGATTTCAGACCTGTGCCATACTGGTTCAATACGATCTCAAACCTAGGCCATACTGGTTTGATACGATCTCAGACCCATACCATACTGATTCAATATGGTCTCAGATCTAGGCCATACTGGTTCGAAACGATCTCAGAACCAGGCCATACTGGTTTGATACGATCTCAAACCCGGGTCATACTGGTTTGATACGAACTCAGACCCACGCCATACTGGTTCAATAGGATCTCAGACCCAGGCCATACTGGTTCGATACGATCTCAGACCCACGCCAGACTGGTTCGATATGATCTCAGACCCAGGCCATACTGGTTCGATACGATCTCAGACCCGGGCCATAATGCTTCAATAGTATCTCAGATGCAGGCCATACTGGTTCAATACGATCTCAAACCCGGGTCATACTGGTTTGATACGAACTCAGACCCACGCCATACTGGTTCAATAGGATCTCAGACCCAGGCCATACTGGTTCGATACGATCTCAGACCCACGCCAGACTGGTTCGATATGATCTCAGACCCACGCCATACTGGTTCGATACGATCTCAGACCCGGGCCATAATGGTTCAATAGGATCTCAGATGCAGGCCATACTGGTTCAATACGATCTCAGACCCGGGCCATGCTGGTTCGATACGATCTCACACCCAGGACATACTGTTTCGATACGACCTCAGACCCGGGCCATACTGGTTCGATACGACCTCAGACCCGGGCCATACTGGTTCGATACGAAATCAGACCCCGGCCATACTGGTTCGATACGATTTCAGACCTGTGCCATACTGGTTCAATACGATCTCAAACCTCGGCCATACTGGTTTGATACGATCTCAGACCCATACCATACTGATTCAATATGGTCTCAGACCTGGGCCATACTGGTTCGAAACGATCTCAGAACCAGGCCATACTGGTTTGATACGATCTCAGACCCATCTGATACTGATTCGATATGGTCTCAGACCTGGGCCATACTGGTTTGATATGATCGCAGACCCAGGCAATGCAGGTTCGAATCAATCTGAGACCCGGCGATACTGGTTCGATACAATCTCGGACCTGGGCATGTTAGTTCGAATCAATCTCAGACCCGGGCCATGCTGGTTCAATATGAGCTCAGACCCGGGCCATACTGGTTCGATATGATCACTGACCTGGGCCATACTGGTTCGATACAATCTCAGACCCGGGCCATACTGGTTCGATATGATCTCAGACCCGGGCCATAATGGTTAGAATTGATGTCAGACCCGTCCGATGCTGGTTCGATATGATCTCAGACCCGGGCCATACTGGTTCAATATGATCTCAGACCCAGGCTATACTAGTTCGATACGGTCTCAGACCCAGGCCATACTGGTTCGATACGATCTCAGATCAGAGCCATTCTGGTTGGAAACAATCTTAGACCCAGACCATACTAGTTCGATATGATCTCAGACCAAGGCCATACCGGTTGGAAACAATCTTAGACCCAGACCATACTAGTTCGATATGGTCTCAGACCAAGGCCATCCTGGCTCAATATGATCTCAGACCCGGGCCTTACTGGTTCAATATGATCTCAGACCCAGGCTATACTAGTTCGATACGGTCTCAGACCCAGGCCATACTGGTTCGATACGATCTCAGACCCGGGCCATATTGGTTGGATACGATCTCCGACCCCGGATATACTGGTTCGAATTGATGTCAGACCCGTCCGCTGCTGGCTCGATATGATTTCAGACCCAGGCCATACTGGTTCAATATGATCTCAGACCCAGGCTATACTAGTTCGATACGGTCTCAGACCCAGGCCATACTGGTTCGATACGATCTCAGACCCGGGCCATACTAGTTCGATACGATCTCAGACCCAGGCCATACTGGCTCGATACGATCTTAGACCCAGGACATACTGGTTCGATACGACCTCAGACCCGGGCCATACTGGTTCGATATGATCTCAGACATAGGCCATACTGGTTTGATATGATCTCAGACCCAGACCATACTGATTCAATATGGTCTCAGACCTGATCCATACTGGATCGATACGATCTCAGACCCGGGCCAAACTGGTTCGAATCCATGTCAGATCTGGGCCATGCTGGCTCGATATGATCTCAGATCCGGGCCATACTGGTTCGAAACAATCTCAGACCCAGGCCATACTAGTTCGATACGATCTCAGACCCGGGCCATACTGGTTCGAAACGATCTCAGAACCAGGACATACTGGTTCGATACGACCTCAGACCCAGGCCATACTGGTTCGATACGACCTCAGACCCGGGCCATACTGGTTCGATACGATCTCAGACCCGGACCGTACTGGTTCGATACGATCTCAGACCCGGACCATACTGGTTCGATACGATTTCAGACCTGTGCCATACTGGTTCAATACGATCTCAAACCCGGACCATACTGGTTTGATATGATCTCAGACCCAGGCAATGCTGGTTCGAATCAATCTTAGACCCGGGCCATGCTGGTTCGATATGAGCTCAGACCCGGGCCATACTGGTTCGATATGATCACTGACCTGGGCCATACTGGTTCGATACAATCTCAGACCCCGGCCATACTGGTTCAATACAACCTCATGCTCAGGCTATACTGGTTCGATACAATCTCAGACCTGGGCCATACTGGTTCGATATGATCTCAGACCCGGGCCATACTGGTTCAATATGATCTCAGACCCAGGCTATACTAGTTCGATACGGTCTCAGACCCAGGCCATACTGGTTCGATACGATCTCAGACCCGGGCCATATTGGTTGGATACGATCTCAGACCCAGGATATACTGGTTCGATACGATCTCAGATCAGAGCCATTATGGTTGGAAACAATCTTAGACCCAGACCATGCTAGTTCGATATGATCTCAGACCAAGGCCATCCTGGTTCGATACGATCTCAGACCTGGGCCATAATGCTTCAATATGATCTCAGATGCAGGCCATACTGGTTCAATACGATCTCAAACCCGGGTCATACTGGTTTGATACGAACTCAGACCCACGCCATACTGGTTCGATAGGATCTCAGACCCAGGCCATACTGGTTCGATACGATCTCAGACCCAGGCCATACTGGTTCGATACGATCTCAGACCCGGGCCATAATGCTTCAATAGTATCTCAGATGCAGGCCATACTGGTTCAATACGATCTCAAACCCGGGTCATACTGGTTTGATACGAACTCAGACCCACGCCATACTGGTTCAATAGGATCTCAGACCCAGGCCATACTGGTTCGATACGATCTCAGACCCACGCCAGACTGGTTCGATATGATCTCAGACCCACGCCATACTGGTTCGATACGATCTCAGACCCGGGCCATAATGGTTCAATAGGATCTCAGATGCAGGCCATACTGGTTCAATACGATCTCAGACCCGGGCCATGCTGGTTCGATACGATCTCACAACCAGGACATACTGATTCGATACGACCTCAGACCCGGGCCATACTGGTTCGATACGACCTCAGACCCGGGCCATACTGGTTCGATACGAAATCAGACCCCGGCCATACTGGTTCGATACGATTTCAGACCTGTGCCATACTGGTTCAATACGATCTCAAACCTCGGCCATACTGGTTTGATACGATCTCAGACCCATACCATACTGATTCAATATGGTCTCAGACCTGGGCCATACTGGTTCGAAACGATCTCAGAACCAGGCCATACTGGTTTGATACGATCTCAGACCCATCTGATACTGATTCGATATGGTCTCAGACCTGGGCCATACTGGTTTGATATGATCGCAGACCCAGGCAATGCAGGTTCGAATCAATCTGAGACCCGGCGATACTGGTTCGATACAATCTCGGACCTGGGCATGTTAGTTCGAATCAATCTCAGACCCGGGCCATGCTGGTTCGATATGAGCTCAGACCCGGGCCATACTGGTTCGATATGATCACTGACCTGGGCCATACTGGTTCGATACAATCTCAGACCCGGGCCATACTGGTTCGATATGATCTCAGACCCGGGCCATAATGGTTAGAATTGATGTCAGACCCGTCCGATGCTGGTTCGATATGATCTCAGACCCGGGCCATACTGGTTCAATATGATCTCAGACCCAGGCTATACTAGTTCGATACGGTCTCAGACCCAGGCCATACTGGTTCGATACGATCTCAGATCAGAGCCATTCTGGTTGGAAACAATCTTAGACCCAGACCATACTAGTTCGATATGATCTCAGACCAAGGCCATACCGGTTGGAAACAATCTTAGACCCAGACCATACTAGTTCGATATGGTCTCAGACCAAGGCCATCCTGGCTCAATATGATCTCAGACCCGGGCCTTACTGGTTCAATATGATCTCAGACCCAGGCTATACTAGTTCGATACGGTCTCAGACCCAGGCCATACTGGTTCGATACGATCTCAGACCCGGGCCATATTGGTTGGATACGATCTCCGACCCCGGATATACTGGTTCGAATTGATGTCAGACCCGTCCGCTGCTGGCTCGATATGATTTCAGACCCAGGCCATACTGGTTCAATATGATCTCAGACCCAGGCTATACTAGTTCGATACGGTCTCAGACCCAGGCCATACTGGTTCGATACGATCTCAGACCCGGGCCATACTAGTTCGATACGATCTCAGACCCAGGCCATACTGGCTCGATACGATCTTAGACCCAGGACATACTGGTTCGATACGACCTCAGACCCGGGCCATACTGGTTCGATATGATCTCAGACATAGGCCATACTGGTTTGATATGATCTCAGACCCAGACCATACTGATTCAATATGGTCTCAGACCTGATCCATACTGGATCGATACGATCTCAGACCCGGGCCAAACTGGTTCGAATCCATGTCAGATCTGGGCCATGCTGGCTCGATATGATCTCAGATCCGGGCCATACTGGTTCGAAACAATCTCAGACCCAGGCCATACTAGTTCGATACGATCTCAGACCCGGGCCATACTGGTTCGAAACGATCTCAGAACCAGGACATACTGGTTCGATACGACCTCAGACCCAGGCCATACTGGTTCGATACGACCTCAGACCCGGGCCATACTGGTTCGATACGATCTCAGACCCGGACCGTACTGGTTCGATACGATCTCAGACCCGGACCATACTGGTTCGATACGATTTCAGACCTGTGCCATACTGGTTCAATACGATCTCAAACCCGGACCATACTGGTTTGATATGATCTCAGACCCAGGCAATGCTGGTTCGAATCAATCTTAGACCCGGGCCATGCTGGTTCGATATGAGCTCAGACCCGGGCCATACTGGTTCGATATGATCACTGACCTGGGCCATACTGGTTCGATACAATCTCAGACCCCGGCCATACTGGTTCAATACAACCTCATGCTCAGGCTATACTGGTTCGATACAATCTCAGACCTGGGCCATACTGGTTCGATATGATCTCAGACCCGGGCCATACTGGTTCAATATGATCTCAGACCCAGGCTATACTAGTTCGATACGGTCTCAGACCCAGGCCATACTGGTTCGATACGATCTCAGACCCAGGCCATACTGGTTCGATACGATCTCAGACCCGGGCCATAATGCTTCAATAGTATCTCAGATGCAGGCCATACTGGTTCAATACGATCTCAAACCCGGGTCATACTGGTTTGATACGAACTCAGACCCACGCCATACTGGTTCAATAGGATCTCAGACCCAGGCCATACTGGTTCGATACGATCTCAGACCCACGCCAGACTGGTTCGATATGATCTCAGACCCACGCCATACTGGTTCGATACGATCTCAGACCCGGGCCATAATGGTTCAATAGGATCTCAGATGCAGGCCATACTGGTTCAATACGATCTCAGACCCGGGCCATGCTGGTTCGATACGATCTCACAACCAGGACATACTGATTCGATACGACCTCAGACCCGGGCCATACTGGTTCGATACGACCTCAGACCCGGGCCATACTGGTTCGATACGAAATCAGACCCCGGCCATACTGGTTCGATACGATTTCAGACCTGTGCCATACTGGTTCAATACGATCTCAAACCTCGGCCATACTGGTTTGATACGATCTCAGACCCATACCATACTGATTCAATATGGTCTCAGACCTGGGCCATACTGGTTCGAAACGATCTCAGAACCAGGCCATACTGGTTTGATACGATCTCAGACCCATCTGATACTGATTCGATATGGTCTCAGACCTGGGCCATACTGGTTTGATATGATCGCAGACCCAGGCAATGCAGGTTCGAATCAATCTGAGACCCGGCGATACTGGTTCGATACAATCTCGGACCTGGGCATGTTAGTTCGAATCAATCTCAGACCCGGGCCATGCTGGTTCGATATGAGCTCAGACCCGGGCCATACTGGTTCGATATGATCACTGACCTGGGCCATACTGGTTCGATACAATCTCAGACCCGGGCCATACTGGTTCGATATGATCTCAGACCCGGGCCATAATGGTTAGAATTGATGTCAGACCCGTCCGATGCTGGTTCGATATGATCTCAGACCCGGGCCATACTGGTTCAATATGATCTCAGACCCAGGCTATACTAGTTCGATACGGTCTCAGACCCAGGCCATACTGGTTCGATACGATCTCAGATCAGAGCCATTCTGGTTGGAAACAATCTTAGACCCAGACCATACTAGTTCGATATGATCTCAGACCAAGGCCATACCGGTTGGAAACAATCTTAGACCCAGACCATACTAGTTCGATATGGTCTCAGACCAAGGCCATCCTGGCTCAATATGATCTCAGACCCGGGCCTTACTGGTTCAATATGATCTCAGACCCAGGCTATACTAGTTCGATACGGTCTCAGACCCAGGCCATACTGGTTCGATACGATCTCAGACCCGGGCCATATTGGTTGGATACGATCTCCGACCCCGGATATACTGGTTCGAATTGATGTCAGACCCGTCCGCTGCTGGCTCGATATGATTTCAGACCCAGGCCATACTGGTTCAATATGATCTCAGACCCAGGCTATACTAGTTCGATACGGTCTCAGACCCAGGCCATACTGGTTCGATACGATCTCAGACCCGGGCCATACTAGTTCGATACGATCTCAGACCCAGGCCATACTGGCTCGATACGATCTTAGACCCAGGACATACTGGTTCGATACGACCTCAGACCCGGGCCATACTGGTTCGATATGATCTCAGACATAGGCCATACTGGTTTGATATGATCTCAGACCCAGACCATACTGATTCAATATGGTCTCAGACCTGATCCATACTGGATCGATACGATCTCAGACCCGGGCCAAACTGGTTCGAATCCATGTCAGATCTGGGCCATGCTGGCTCGATATGATCTCAGATCCGGGCCATACTGGTTCGAAACAATCTCAGACCCAGGCCATACTAGTTCGATACGATCTCAGACCCGGGCCATACTGGTTCGAAACGATCTCAGAACCAGGACATACTGGTTCGATACGACCTCAGACCCAGGCCATACTGGTTCGATACGACCTCAGACCCGGGCCATACTGGTTCGATACGATCTCAGACCCGGACCGTACTGGTTCGATACGATCTCAGACCCGGACCATACTGGTTCGATACGATTTCAGACCTGTGCCATACTGGTTCAATACGATCTCAAACCCGGACCATACTGGTTTGATATGATCTCAGACCCAGGCAATGCTGGTTCGAATCAATCTTAGACCCGGGCCATGCTGGTTCGATATGAGCTCAGACCCGGGCCATACTGGTTCGATATGATCACTGACCTGGGCCATACTGGTTCGATACAATCTCAGACCCCGGCCATACTGGTTCAATACAACCTCATGCTCAGGCTATACTGGTTCGATACAATCTCAGACCTGGGCCATACTGGTTCGATATGATCTCAGACCCGGGCCATACTGGTTCAATATGATCTCAGACCCAGGCTATACTAGTTCGATACGGTCTCAGACCCAGGCCATACTGGTTCGATACGATCTCAGACCCGGGCCATATTGGTTGGATACGATCTCAGACCCAGGATATACTGGTTCGATACGATCTCAGATCAGAGCCATTATGGTTGGAAACAATCTTAGACCCAGACCATGCTAGTTCGATATGATCTCAGACCAAGGCCATCCTGGTTCGATACGATCTCAGACCTGGGCCATAATGCTTCAATATGATCTCAGATGCAGGCCATACTGGTTCAATACGATCTCAAACCCGGGTCATACTGGTTTGATACGAACTCAGACCCACGCCATACTGGTTCGATAGGATCTCAGACCCAGGCCATACTGGTTCGATACGATCTCAGACCCAGGCCATACTGGTTCGATACGATCTCAGACCCGGGCCATAATGGTTCAATAGGATCTCAGATGCAGGCCATACTGGTTCAATACGATCTCAGACCCGGGCCATGCTGGTTCGATACGATCTCACAACCAGGACATACTGATTCGATACGACCTCAGACCCGGGCCATACTGGTTCGATACGACCTCAGACCCGGGCCATACTGGTTCGATACGAAATCAGACCCCGGCCATACTGGTTCGATACGATTTCAGACCTGTGCCATACTGGTTCAATACGATCTCAAACCTAGGCCATACTGGTTTGATACGATCTCAGACCCATACCATACTGATTCAATATGGTCTCAGACCTGGGCCATACTGGTTCGAAATGATCTCAGAACCAGGCCATACTGGTTTGATACGATCTCAGACCCATCTGATACTGATTCGATATGGTCTCAGACCTGGGCCATACTGGTTTCATATGATCGCAGACCCAGGCAATGCAGGTTGGAATCAATCTCAGACCCGGCCATACTGGTTCGATACAATCTCGGACCTGGGCATGTTAGTTCGAATCAATCTCAGCCCCGGGCCATGCTGGTTCGATATGAGCTCAGACCCGGGCCATACTGGTTCGATATGATCACTGACCTGGGCCATACTGGTTCGATACAATCTCAGACCCCGGCCATACTGGTTCAATACAATCTCATGTCCAGGCTATACTGGTTCGATACAATCTCAGACACGGGCCATACTGGTTCGATATGATCTCAGACCCGGGCCATAATGGTTCGAATTGATGTCAGACCCGTCCGATGCTGGCTCGATATGATCTCAGACCCGGGCCATACTGGTTCAATATGATCTCAGACCCAGGCTATACTAGTTCGATACGGTCTCAGACCCAGGCCATACTGGTTCGATACGATCTCAGATCAGAGCCATTCTGGTTGGAAACAATCTTAGACCTAGACCATACGAGTTCGATATGATCTGAGACCAAGGCCATACTGGTTGGAAACAATCTTAGACCCAGACCATACTAATTCGATATGATCTCAGACCAAGGCCATCCTGGCTCGATATGATCTCAGACCCGGGCCATACTGGTTCAAAATGATCTCAGACCCAGGCTATACTAGTTCGATACGGTCTCAGACCCAGACCATACTGGTTCGATATGATCTCAGACCCGGGCCACATTGGTTGGATACGATCTCAGACCCCGGATATACTGATTCGATACGATCTCAGATCAGAGCCATTCTGGTTGGAAACAATCTTAGACCCAGACCATACTAGTTCGATATGATCTCAGACCAAGGCCATCCTGGTTCGATACGATCTCAGACCCGGGCCATAATGCTTCAATATGATCTCAGATGCAGGCCATACTGGTTCAATACGATCTCAAACCCGGGCCATACTGGTTCGATACGAACTCAGACCCACGCCATACTGGTTCGATACGATCTCAGACCCGGGCCATAATGGTTCAATAGGATCTCAGATGCAGGCCATACTGGTTCAATACGATCTCAGACCCGGGCCATGCTGGTTCGATACGATCTCAGACCCAGGACATACTGATTCGATACGACCTCAGACCCGGGCCATACTGGTTCGATACGACCTCAGACCCGGGCCATACTGGTTCGATACGATTTCAGACCTGTGCCATACTGGTTCAATATATCTCAAACCCGGACCATACTGGTTTGATACGATCTCAGACCCACCTGATACTGATTCGATATGGTCTCAGACCTGGGCCATACTGGTTTGATATGATCGCAGACCCAGGCAATGCAGGTTCGAATCAATCTGAGACCCGGCCATACTGGTTCGATACAATCTCGGACCTGGGCATGTTAGTTCGAATCAATCTCAGACCCGGGCCATGCTGGTTCGATATGAGCTCAGACCCGGGCCATACTGGTTCGATATGATCACTGACCTGGGCCATACTGGTTCGATACAATCTCAGACCCGGGCCATACTGGTTCGATATGATCTCAGACCAGGGCCATAATGGTTAGAATTGATGTCAGACCCGTCCGATGCTGGTTCGATATGATCTCAGACCCGGGCCATACTGGTTCAATATGATCTCAGACCCAGGCTATACTAGTTCGATACGGTCTCAGACCCAGGCCATACTGGTTCGATACGATCTCAGACCCGGGCCATATTGGTTGGATACGATCTCAGACCCAGGATATACTGGTTCGATACGATCTCAGATCAGAGCCATTCTGGTTGGAAACAATCTTAGACCCAGACCATGCTAGTTCGATATGATCTCAGACCAAGGCCATCCTGGTTCGATACGATCTCAGACCTGGGCCATAATGCTTCAATATGATCTCAGATGCAGGCCATACTGGTTCAATACGATCTCAAACCCGGGTCATACTGGTTTGATACGAACTCAGACCCACGCCATACTGGTTCAATAGGATCTCCGACCCAGGCTATACTGGTTCGATACGATCTCAGACCCACGCCAGACTGGTTCGATATGATCTCAGACCCAGGCCATACTGGTTCGATACGATCTCAGACCCGGGCCATAATGGTTCAATAGGATCTCAGATGCAGGCCATACTGGTTCAATACGATCTCAGACCCGGGCCATGCTGGTTCGATACGATCTCACAACCAGGACATACTGATTCGATACGACCTCAGACCCGGGCCATACTGGTTCGATACGACCTCAGACCCGGGCCATACTGGTTCGATACGAAATCAGACCCCGGCCATACTGGTTCGATACGATTTCAGACCTGTGCCATACTGGTTCAATACGATCTCAAACCTAGGCCATACTGGTTTGATACGATCTCAGACCCATACCATACTGATTCAATATGGTCTCAGACCTGGGCCATACTGGTTCGAAACGATCTCAGAACCAGGCCATACTGGTTTGATACGATCTCAGACCCATCTGATACTGATTCGATATGGTCTCAGACCTGGGCCATACTGGTTTGATATGATCGCAGACCCAGGCAATGCAGGTTCGAATCAATCTGAGACCCGGCCATACTGGTTCCATACAATCTCGGATCTGGGCATGTTAGTTCGAATCAATCTCAGACCCGGGCCATGCTGGTTCGATATGAGCTCAGACCCGGGCCATACTGGTTCGATATGATCACTGACCTGGGCCATACTGGTTCGATACAATCTCAGACCCGGGCCATACTGGTTCGATATGATCTCAGACCCGGGCCATAATGGTTAGAATTGATGTCAGACCCGTCCGATGCTGGTTCGATATGATCTCAGACCCGGGCCATACTGGTTCAATATGATCTCAGACCCAGGCTATACTAGTTCGATACGGTCTCAGAACCAGGCCATACTGGTTCGATACGATCTCAGATCAGAGCCATTCTGGTTGGAAACAATCTTAGACCCAGACCATACTAGTTCGATATGGTCTCAGACCAAGGCCATCCTGGCTCGATATGATCTCAGACCCGGGCCTTACTGGTTCAATATGATCTCAGACCCAGGCTATACTAGTTCGATACGGTCTCAGACCCAGGCCATACTGGTTCGATACGATCTCAGACCCGGGCCATATTGGTTGGATACGATCTCAGACCCCGGATATACTGGTTCGAATTGATGTCAGACCCGTCCGCTGCTGGCTCGATATGATTTCAGACCCAGGCCATACTGGTTCAATATGATCTCAGACCCAGGAAATACTGGTTCGATACGACCTCAGACCCGGGCCATACTGGTTCGATATGATCTCAGACATAGGCCATACTGGTTTGATACGATCTCAGACCCAGACCATACTGATTCAATATGGTCTCAGACCTGATCCATACTGGATCGATACGATCTCAGACCCGGGCCAAACTGGTTCGAATCCATGTCAGATCTGGGCCATGCTGGCTCGATATGATCTCAGATCCGGGCCATACTGGTTCGAAACAATCTCAGACCCAGGCCATACTAGTTCGATACGATCTCAGACCCGGGCCATACTGGTTCGAAACGATCTCAGAACCAGGACATACTGGTTCGATACGACCTCAGACCCAGGCCATGCTGGTTCGATACGACCTCAGACCCGGGCCATACTGGTTCGATACGATCTCAGACCCGGACCGTACTGGTTCGATACGATCTCAGACCCGGACCATACTGGTTCGATACGATTTCAGACCTGTGCCATAATGCTTCAATATGATCTCAGATGCAGGCCATACTGGTTGGATATGATCTCAGACCCACCTGATACTGATTCGATATGGTCTCAGACTTGGGCCATACTGGTTTGATATGATCGCAGACCCAGGCAATGCTGGTTCGAATCAATCTCAGACCCGGCCATACTGGTTCGATACAATCTCGGACCTGGGCATGTTAGTTCGAATCAATCTCAGATCCGGGCCATGCTGGTTCGATATGAGCTCAGACCCGGGCCATACTGGTTCGATATGATCACTGACCTGGGCCATACT
Organism: Mobula hypostoma; assembly: GCF_963921235.1. Lineage (NCBI taxonomy): Eukaryota > Metazoa > Chordata > Chondrichthyes > Myliobatiformes > Myliobatidae > Mobula > Mobula hypostoma. The sequence goes on from NC_086102.1 coordinate 102,199,972, forward strand.
GGTTCGATACAATCTCAGACCTGGGCCATACTGGTTCGATATGATCTCAGACCCGGGCCATACTGGTTCAATATGATCTCAGACCCAGGCTATACTAGTTCGATACGGTCTCAGACCCAGGCCATACTGGTTCGATACGATCTCAGACCCAGGATATACTGGTTCGATACGATCTCAGATCAGAGCCATTCTGGTTGGAAACAATCTTAGACCCAGACCATGCTAGTTCGATATGATCTCAGACCAAGGCCATCCTGGTTCGATACGATCTCAGACCTGGGCCATAATGCTTCAATATGATCTCAGATGCAGGCCATACTGGTTCAATACGATCTCAAACCCGGGTCATACTGGTTTGATACGAACTCAGACCCACGCCATACTGTTTCGATAGGATCTCAGACCCAGGCCATACTGGTTCGATACGATCTCAGACCCGGGCCATAATGGTTAAATATGATCTCAGATGCAGGCCATACTGGTTCAATATGATCTCAGACCCGGGCCATGCTGGTTCGATACGATCTCAGACCCAGGACATACTGATTCGATACGACCTCAGTCCCGGGCCATACTGGTTCGATACGACCTCAGACCCAGGCCATACTGGTTCGATACGAAATCAGACCCATCTGATACTGATTCGATATGGTCTCAGACCTGGGCCATACTGGTTTGATATGATCGCAGACCCAGGCAATGCAGGTTCGAATCAATCTCAGACCCGGCCATACTGGTTCGATATGATCACTGACCTGGGCCATACTGGTTCGATACAATCTCATGCCCAGGCCATACTGGTTCGATATGATCTCAGACCCGGGCCATACTGGTTCGAAACGATCTCAGAACCAGGACATACTGGTTCGATACGACCTCAGACCCGGGCCATACTGGTTCAATATGACCTCAGACCTGGGCCATACTGGTTCGATACGATCTCAGACCCGGACCGTACTGGTTCGATACGATCTCAGACCCGGACCATACTGGTTCGATACGATTTCAGACCTGTGCCATACTGGTTCAATACGATCTCAAACCCGGTCATACTGGTTTGATATGATCTCAGACCCACCTGATACTGATTCGATATGGTCTCAGACTTGGGCCATACTGGTTTGATATGATCGCAGACCCAGGCAATGCTGGTTCGAATCAATCTCAGACCCGGCCATACTGGTTCGATACAATCTCGGACCTGGGCATGTTAGTTCGAATCAATCTCAGACCCGGGTTCCTCAGCCCCGGGCCATACTGGTTCGATATGATCACTGACCTGGGCCATACTGGTTCGATACGATCTCAGACCCCGGCCATACTGGTTCAATACAATCTCATGCCCAGGCTATACTGGTTCGATACAATCTCAGACCCGGGCCATACTGGTTCGATATGATCTCAGACCCGGGCCATACTGGTTCAATATGATCTCAGACCCAGGCTATACTAGTTCGGTACGGTCTCAGACCCGGGCCATACTGGTTCGATATGATCTCAGACCCGGGCCATAATGGTTAGAATTGATGTCAGACCCGTCTGATGCTGGCTCGATATCATCTCAGACCCGGGCCATACTGGTTCAATATGATCTCAGACCCGGGCCATACTAGTTCGATACGATCTCAGACCCAGGATATACTGGTTCGATACGATCTCAGATCAGAGCCATTCTGGTTGGAAACAATCTTAGACCCAGACCATACTAGTTCGATATGATCTCAGACCAAGGCCATCCTGGTTCGATACGATCTCAGACCCGGGCCATAATGCTTCAATAGGATCTCAGATGCAGGCCATACTGGTTGAATACGATCTCAAACCCGCTCCATACTGGTTCGATACGAACTCAGACCCACGCCATACTGGTTCGATACGATCTATGACCCAGGCCATACTGGTTCGATACGATCTCTGACCCGGGCCACAATGGTTCAATAGGATCTCAGATGCAGGCCATACTGGTTCAATACGATCTCAGACCCGGGCCATACTGGTTCGATACGAACTCAGACCCACGCCATACTGGTTCTGTACGATCTCAGACCCAGGCCATACTGGTTCGATACGATCTCAGACCCGGGCCAGACTGGTTCAATACGATGTCAGGCCCAGGCTATACTGGATGAATACAATCTCAGACCCGGGCCATGCTGGTTCGATATCTACTCAGACCCGGGCCATACTGGTTCGAATCCATGTCAGACCCGGGCCATGCTGGCTCGATATGATCTCAGACCCAGGCCATACTGGTTCGAAACGATCTCAGACCCAGGGCATACTAGTTCGATACGGTCTCAGACCCAGGCCATACTAGTTCGATACGATCTCAGACCCGGGCCATACTGGTTCGATACGATCTCAGACACAGGACATACTGGTTCCATACGACCTCATACCCAGGCCATACTGGTTCGTTACGATCTTAGACCTGCGCCATACTGGTTCGATATGATCTCAGACCCAGGCCATACTGGTTCGATACGATTTCCGACCTGTGCCATACTGGTTCAATACGATCTCAAACATAGGCCATACTGGTTTGATACGATCTCAGACCCATACCATACTGATTCAATATGGTCTCAGACCTTGGCCATACAGGTTTGAAATGATCTCAGACCCTGGGCATACTAGTTCGATACGGTCTCAGACCCAGGCCATACTAGTTCGATACGATCCGAGACCCGGGCCATACTGGTTCGATACGATCTCAGACCCAGGACATACTGGTTCGATACAACCTCAGACCCGGGCCATACTAGTTCATTACGATCTCAGACCTGGGCCATACTGGTTCGATATGATCTCAGATGCAGACCATACTGGTTCAATACGATCTCAGACCCGGGCCATGCTGGTTCGAATCAATCTCAGAGCCACACCATACTGATTCGATATTGTCTCAGACCTGGGCCATACTGGTTCGATATGATCTCAGACCAGGGCCATTCTGCTTGGAAACAACCTCAGACCCAAACCATACTAGTTTGATATGATCTCAGACCAAGGCCATCCTGGTTCGATACGACCTCAGACCCGGGCCATACTGGCTCGATATGATCTCAGACCCTGGCCATTCTGGTTCTATATGGTCTCAGATCTGGGCCATACTGGTTCGATTCGATCTCAGACCCCGGCAATACTGGTTCAATATGATCTCAGACCCAGACCATACTGGTTTGATACGATCTCAGACCTGAGCCATACTGGTTCGAATCAATCTCAGACCCGGGCCATACTGATTCAATACTATCTCAGGGCCAGGCTATACTGGTTCGATACAATCTCAGACCCGGGCCATACTGGTTCAATAGGATCTCAGATGCAGGCCATACTGGTTCAATACGATCTCAGTCCTGGGCCATACTGGTTGGATACGAACTCAGACCCAGGCCCTACTGGTTCGATACGATCTCAAACCTGGGCCATACTGGCTCGATACGATCTCAGACACACACCATACTGATTCGATATGGTCTCAGACCTGGGCCATACTGGTTCGATACGATCTTAGACCCGGGCAATACTGGTTCGATACGGTCTCAGACCCGGGCCATACTGGTTCGATATGATCTCAGACCCGGCCATACTGGTTCGATATGGTTTCAGACCCGGGCCATACTGGTTCGATATGACCTCAGAACTGGGCCATACTGGTTCGATACGATTTCAGACCCAGGCCATACTGGTTCAATACAATCTCAGGCCCAGGCTATGCTGGTTCGATACGATCTTAGACCCATACCATACTGATTCGATACGGTCTCAGAAATGGGCCATAATGATTTGATATGATCGTAGACCTACGCAATGCTGGTTCGAATTAATCTCAGACCCGGCCATACTGGTTCGATACAATCTCGGACCTGGGCCATGTTAGTTCGAATCGATCTCAGACCCGGGCCATACTGGTTCGACACGATCTCAGACCCAGGCCATACTGGTTCAATACAAACACAGGCTCAAGCTATACTGGTTCGATAAGATCTCAGACCGGGGCCATTCTGGTTGGAAACAATCTCATACCCAGACCGTACTAGTTCGATATGATCTCAGATCATGGCCATCCTGGTTCGTTACGACCTCAGACCCAGGCCATTCTAGATCGATATGGTCTCAGACCCGGGCTATAGTGGTTCGATATGCTCTCAGAACCAGACAATACCGGTTCAATATGATCTCAGATCCAGACCATACTAATTAGATATGATCTCAGTCCCGGGCCATACTGGTTCGATACGATCTCAGACCTGGGCCATACTGGTTCAATACGATCTTAGACACGGGCCATACTGGTTTGATATGATCGCAGACCCAGGCTATGCTGGTTCGAATCAATCTCAGACCCGGCCATACTGGTTCGATACAATCTCGGACATGGGCCATGTTAGTTCGAATCAATCTCAGACCCGGGCCATACTGGTTCGATATGAACTCAGACCCGGGCCATACTGGTTCAATAGGATCTCAGATGCAGGCCATACTGGTTCAATACGATCTCAAACCCGCTCCATACTGGTTCGATACGAACTCAGACCCACGCCATACTGGTTCGATACGATCTATGACCCAGGCCATACTGGTTCGATACGATCTCTGACCCGGGCCACAATGGTTCAATAGGATCTCAGATGCAGGCCATACTGGTTCAATACGATCTCAGACCCGGGCCATACTGGTTCGATACGAACTCAGACCCACGCCATACTGGTTCTGTACGATCTCAGACCCAGGCCATACTGGTTCGATACGATCTCAGACCCGGGCCAGACTGGTTCAATACGATGTCAGGCCCAGGCTATACTGGATGAATACAATCTCAGACCCGGGCCATGCTGGTTCGATATCTACTCAGACCCGGGCCATACTGGTTCGAATCCATGTCAGACCCGGGCCATGCTGGCTCGATATGATCTCAGACCCAGGCCATACTGGTTCGAAACGATCTCAGACCCAGGGCATACTAGTTCGATACGGTCTCAGACCCAGGCCATACTAGTTCGATACGATCTCAGACCCGGGCCATACTGGTTCGATACGATCTCAGACACAGGACATACTGGTTCCATACGACCTCATACCCAGGCCATACTGGTTCGTTACGATCTTAGACCTGCGCCATACTGGTTCGATATGATCTCAGACCCAGGCCATACTGGTTCGATACGATTTCCGACCTGTGCCATACTGGTTCAATACGATCTCAAACATAGGCCATACTGGTTTGATACGATCTCAGACCCATACCATACTGATTCAATATGGTCTCAGACCTTGGCCATACAGGTTTGAAATGATCTCAGACCCAGGGCATACTAGTTCGATACGGTCTCAGACCCAGGCCATACTAGTTCGATACGATCCGAGACCCGGGCCATACTGGTTCGATACGATCTCAGACCCAGGACATACTGGTTCGATACAACCTCAGACCCGGGCCATACTAGTTCATTACGATCTCAGACCTGGGCCATACTGGTTCGATATGATCTCAGATGCAGACCATACTGGTTCAATACGATCTCAGACCCGGGCCATGCTGGTTCGAATCAATCTCAGAGCCACACCATACTGATTCGATATTGTCTCAGACCTGGGCCATACTGGTTCGATATGATCTCAGACCAGGGCCATTCTGCTTGGAAACAACCTCAGACCCAAACCATACTAGTTTGATATGATCTCAGACCAAGGCCATCCTGGTTCGATACGACCTCAGACCCGGGCCATACTGGCTCGATATGATCTCAGACCCTGGCCATTCTGGTTCTATATGGTCTCAGATCTGGGCCATACTGGTTCGATTCGATCTCAGACCCCGGCAATACTGGTTCAATACGATCTCAGACCCAGACCATACTGGTTTGATACGATCTCAGACCTGAGCCATACTGGTTCGAATCAATCTCAGACCCGGGCCATACTGATTCAATACTATCTCAGGGCCAGGCTATACTGGTTCGATACAATCTCAGACCCGGGCCATACTGGTTCAATAGGATCTCAGATGCAGGCCATACTGGTTCAATACGATCTCAGTCCTGGGCCATACTGGTTGGATACGAACTCAGACCCAGGCCCTACTGGTTCGATACGATCTCAAACCTGGGCCATACTGGCTCGATACGATCTCAGACACACACCATACTGATTCGATATGGTCTCAGACCTGGGCCATACTGGTTCGATACGATCTTAGACCCGGGCAATACTGGTTCGATACGGTCTCAGACCCGGGCCATACTGGTTCGATATGATCTCAGACCCGGCCATACTGGTTCGATATGGTTTCAGACCCGGGCCATACTGGTTCGATATGACCTCAGAACTGGGCCATACTGGTTCGATACGATTTCAGACCCAGGCCATACTGGTTCAATACAATCTCAGGCCCAGGCTATGCTGGTTCGATACGATCTTAGACCCATACCATACTGATTCGATACGGTCTCAGAAATGGGCCATAATGATTTGATATGATCGTAGACCTACGCAATGCTGGTTCGAATTAATCTCAGACCCGGCCATACTGGTTCGATACAATCTCGGACCTGGGCCATGTTAGTTCGAATCGATCTCAGACCCGGGCCATACTGGTTCGACACGATCTCAGACCCAGGCCATACTGGTTCAATACAAACACAGGCTCAAGCTATACTGGTTCGATAAGATCTCAGACCGGGGCCATTCTGGTTGGAAACAATCTCATACCCAGACCGTACTAGTTCGATATGATCTCAGATCATGGCCATCCTGGTTCGTTACGACCTCAGACCCAGGCCATTCTAGATCGATATGGTCTCAGACCCGGGCTATAGTGGTTTGATATGCTCTCAGAACCAGACAATACCGGTTCAATATGATCTCAGATCCAGACCATACTAATTAGATATGATCTCAGTCCCGGGCCATACTGGTTCGATACGATCTCAGACCTGGGCCATACTGGTTCAATACGATCTTAGACACGGGCCATACTGGTTTGATATGATCGCAGACCCAGGCTATGCTGGTTCGAATCAATCTCAGACCCGGCCATACTGGTTCGATACAATCTCGGACATGGGCCATGTTAGTTCGAATCAATCTCAGACCCGGGCCATACTGGTTCGATATGAACTCAGACCCGGGCCATACTGGTTCGATATAATCTCTGACCTGTGCCATACTGGTTCTATACAATCTCAGGCCCAGGCTATACTGGTTTGATACAATCTCAGACCCGGGCCATACTGGTTCAATATGATCTCAGACCCAGGCCATACTAGTTCGATACGGTCTCAGACCCAGGCCATACTGGTTCGATACGATCTCAGACCCGGGCCATACTGGTTCGATACGATCTCAGACCCAGGATATACTGGTTCGATACGATCTCAGATCGGGGCCATTCTGGTTGGAAACAATCTCAGACCCAGACCATACTGGTTCGATATGATCTCAGACAAAGGCCATCCTGGTTCGATACGATCTCTGACCCGGGCCATACTGGTTCAATAGGATCTCAGATGCAGGCCATACTAGTTCAATATGATCTCAGACCTGGGCCATACTGGTTCAATACGAACTCAGACCCACGCCATACTGGTTCGATACGATCTCAGACCCGGGCCATACTGGTTCGATATGATCACAGACCCAGGCCATAATGGTTTGATACGATCTCAGACCCATACCATACTGATTCGATACGGTCTCAGACATGGGCCATAATGATTTGATATGATCGCAGACCCAGGCAATGCTGATTCGAATCAATCTCAGACCCGGCCATACTGGTTCGATACAATCTCGGACCTGGGCCATGTTAGTTCGAATCGATCTCAGACCCGGGCCATACTGGTTCGACACGATCTCAGACCCAGGCCATACTGGTTCAATACAAACACAGGCCCAAGCTATACTGGTTCGATAAGATCTCAGACCGGGGCCATTCTGGTTGGAAACAATCTCATACCCAGACCGTACTAGTTCGATATGATCTCAGATCATGGTCATCCTGGTTCGTTACGACCTCAGACCCAGGCCATACTAGATCGATATGGTCTCAGACCCGGGCTATAGTGGTTTGATATGCTCTCAGAACCAGACAATACCGTTTCAATATGATCTCAGACCCAGACCATACTAATTAGATATGATCTCAGTCCCGGGCCATACTGGTTCGATACGATCTCAGACCTGGGCCATACTGGTTCAATGTGATCTCAGACCTGGGCCATACTGGTTCAATACTATATCAGACCCAGGCCATGCAGGTTCAATACGATCTCAGACCGGGGCCATATTGGTTGGAAACAATCTCAGACCCAGACCATACTAGGTCGATACGATCTCAGACCGGGGCCATACTGGTTGGAAATAATCTCAGACCTGGGCCATACTGGTTTGATACGATCTCAGAACCGGGCGATACTGGTTCAATACAATCTCAGGCCCAGGCTATACTGGTTCGATACGATCTTAGACCCATAACATACTGGTTCGATACGATCTCAGACCCAGGCCATACTGATTCGATACGATCTCAGACCCAGAACATACTGGTTCTATTTGGTCTCAGACCAAGACCATACTGGATCGATATGGTCTCAGACCCAGACCATACTGGTTCGATATGATCTACGACCCAGAACATACTGGTTCGATATGATCTCAGACCCGGGCCATACTGGTTCAATACGATCTTAGACACGGGCCATACTGGTTTGATATGATCGCAGACCCAGGCTATGCTGGTTCGAATCAATCTCAGACCCGGCCATACTGGTTCGATACAATCTCGGACATGGGCCATGTTAGTTCGAATCAATCTCAGACCCGGGCCATACTGGTTCGATATGAACTCAGACCCGGGCCATACTGGTTCGATATAATCTCTGACCTGTGCCATACTGGTTCTATACAATCTCAGGCCCAGGCTATACTGGTTTGATACAATCTCAGACCCGGGCCATACTGGTTCAATATGATCTCAGACCCAGGCCATACTAGTTCGATACGGTCTCAGACCCAGGCCATACTGGTTCGATACGATCTCAGACCCGGGCCATACTGGTTCGATACGATCTCAGACCCAGGATATACTGGTTCGATACGATCTCAGATCGGGGCCATTCTGGTTGGAAACAATCTCAGACCCAGACCATACTGGTTCGATATGATCTCAGACAAAGGCCATACTGATTCGATACGGTCTCAGACATGGGCCATAATGATTTGATATGATCGCAGACCCAGGCAATGCTGATTCGAATCAATCTCAGACCCGGCCATACTGGTTTGATACAATCTCGGACCTGGGCCATGTTAGTTCGAATCAATCTCAGACCCGGGCCATACTGATTCGATATGAACTCAGACCCGGGCCATACTGTTTCGACACGATCTCAGACCCAGGCCCTACTGGTTCTATACAATCTCAGGCCCAGGCTATACTGGTTTGATACAATCTCAGACCCGGGCCATACTGGTTCGATATGCTCTCAGACCTGGGCCATTCTGTTTGGAAACAATCTCAGACCCAAACCATACTAGTTTGATATGATCTCAGACCAAGGCCATCCTGGTTCGATACGACCTCAGACCAGGGCCATACTGGCTCGATATGATCTCAGACCCTGGCCATACTGGTTCGATATGGTCTCAGATCTGGGCCATACTGGTTTGATTTGATCTCAGACCCCGGCAATACTGGTTCAATATGATCGCAGACCCAGACCATACTGGTTTGATACGATCTCAGACCTGAGCCATACTGGTTCGATATGATCTCAGACCCGGGCCATGCCAGTTCGAATCAATCTCAGACCGGGCCATACTGGTTCAATACTACCTCAGGGCCAGGCTATACTGGTTCGATACAATCTCAGACCCGGGCCATACAGGTTCGATATGTACTCAGACCCGGGCCATACTGGTTCAATACGGTCTCAGACCCAGGCCATACTAGTTCGATACGGTCTCAGACCCAGGCCATACTGGTTCGATACGATCTCAGACCTGGGCAATACTAGTTCAATACGATCTCAGACCCAGACCATACTGGTTTCATAAGATCTCCGACTGAACCACACTGGTTCGATACGATCTCAGACCCAGGCAATGCTGGTTTGATACAGTCTCAGACCCTTGACATATTTGTTTGATATGATCTCAGACCTGGGCATACTGGTTCTATACGATCTCAGACCCCGGCCATACTGGTTCAACATGATCTCAGACCCGGGCCAAACTAGTCCCATACGATCTAAGACCTGGGCCACACTGGTTCGATATGATTAAAGACCCAGGCCATACAAGTTCGATACGATCTCAGACCCAGACCATACTGGTTTGATACGATCTCAGACCTGGGCCATACTGGTTCGATACGATCTCAGACCCAGGCCATATACTGGTTGGTTACGATCTCAGACCCAGGCCATACTGATTCGATATGGTCTCAGTCCTGGGCCATACTGGTTCGATATGATCTCAGACCCGGGCAATACTAGTTCAATACGATCTCAGACCCAGACCATACTGATTTGATAAGATCTCAGACGTGAGCCATACTGGTTCGATACGATCTCAGGCCCAGGCCTTACTGGTTTGATACGATCTCAGACCGGGGCCATACGGGTTCGATATTGTCTCAGACCTGGGCCATACTGTTTTGATACGATCTCAGACCCGGGCAATAATGGTTCAATATGATCTCAGACCCAGACCATACTGGTATGATACCATCTCAGACCTGAGCCATACTGGTTCGATACAATCTCAGACCCGGGCGATGCTAGTTTGAATCAATCTGAGACGTGAGCCATGCTGGTTCGATACGATCTCAGAACTGGGCCATACTGGTTCGATACGATCTCAGACCTGGCCATATTGGTTCGATATTATCTCAGACCCGGTCATCCTGGTTCGATACGATCTCAGACCCGGGCCATACTGGTTCAATAGGATCTCAGATGCAGGCCATACTGGTTCAATACGATCTCAGTCCTGGGCCATACTGGTTGGATACGAACTCAGACCCAGGCCCTACTGGTTCGATACGATCTCAGAACTGGGCCATACTGGTTCGATACCATCTTAGACCCGGGCAATACTGGTTCGATACGATCTAAGACCCGGGCCATACTGGTTCGATACGATCTCAGACCCACACCATACTGATTCGATATAGTCTCAGACCTGGGCCATACTGGTTCGATACGGTCTCAGACCTGGGCCATACTGGTTCGATACGATCTCAGACCCACACCATACTGATTCGATATGGTCTCAGACCTGGGCCATACTGGTTCGATACGATCTTAGACCCGGTCAATACTGGTTCAATACGATCTCAGACCCGGGCCATACTGGTTCGATATGAACTCAGACCTGGCCATACTGGTTCGATATGGTCTCAGACCCGGGCCATACTGGTTCGATATGATCTCATAACTGGGCCATACTGGTTCTATACGATTTCAGACCCTGGCCATGCAGGTTCGATACGATCTCAGACCGGGGCCATATTGGTTGGAAACAATCTCAGACCCAGACCATACTAGTTCGATACGATCTCAGACCAAGGCCATCCTGGTTCGATACGATCTCAGACCGGGGCCATACTGGTTGGAAACAATCTCAGACCGGGGCCATACTGGTTTGATACGATCTCAGACCCAGGCCATGCAGGTTTGATACGATCTCAGACTGGGGCCATATTGGTTGGAAACAATCTCAGACCCAGACCATACTAGTTCGATACGATCTCAGACCAAGGCCATCCTGGTTCGATACGATCTCAGATCGGGGCCATACTGGTTGGAAACAATCTCAGACCCGGGCCATACTGGTTTGATACGATCTCAGAACCGGGCCATACTGTTTCAATACAATCTCAGGCCCAGTCTATATTGGTTCGATACGATCTCAGACCCAGGCCATACTGATTCGATACGATCTCAGACCCAGAACACACTGGTTCGATTTGGTCTCAGACCCGGGCCATACGGGTTCGATATGGTCTCAGACCAAGACCATACTGGATCAATAGGGTCTCAGACCCAGACCATACTGGTTCGATATGATCTACGACCCAGAACATTTTGATTCGATATGATCTCAGACCCGGGCCATACTGGTTCGATACGATCTTAGACACGGGCCATACTGGTTTGATATGTTCGCAGACCCAGGCTATGCTGGTTCGAATCAATCTCAGACCCGGCCATACTGGTTCGATACAATCTCGAACCTGGGCCATACTGGTTCGATACGATCTCAGACCCATACCATACTGATTCGATATGGTCTCAGACCTGGGCCATACTGGTTCGATACGATCTCAGATCCGGGCAATACTAGTTCAATACGATCTCAGACCCAGACCATACTGGTTTGATAAGATCTCAGACCTGGACATACTGGTTCTATACGATCTCAGACCTGGGCCATACTGGTTGGATACTATCTCAGACCCAGACCATACTGGTTCAATACAATCTCAGGCCCAGGCTATACTCGTTCGATACAATCGCAGACCCGGGCCATGCTGGCTCGATATGATCTCAGACCCGGGCCATGATGGTTCGATATAATCACAGACCTAGGGCATGCTGGTTCCATACGATCTCAGACCTGGGCCATACTGGTTCGATACGATCTCACACCCAGACCATACTGGTTCGATATGATCTCAGACCTGGGCCATACTGGTTCGTTATGATCTCAGACCCAGGCCATACTGGTTCAATACAATCTCAGGCCCAGGCTATACTCGTTCGATACAATCGCAGACCCGGGCCATGCTGGTTCGATATAATCACAGACCTAGGGCATGCTGGTTCCATACGATCTCAGACCTGGGCCATACTGGTTCGATACGATCTCACACCCAGACCATACTGGTTCAATACGATCTCAGACCCAGGCCATACTGGTTCAATACGATCTCAGACCCAGACCATACTGGTTTGATACGATCTCAGACACATACCATACTGATTCGATATCGTCTCAGACCTGGGCCATACTGGTTCGATACGATCTCAGACCCAGGCAGTACTAGTTCAATACGATCTCAGACCCAGACCATACTGGTTTGATAAGATCTCCGACCTGAGCCATACTGGTTCGATACGATCTCAGACCCAGGCAATGCTGGTTCGATACAGTCTCAGATCCTTGACATACTTGTTTGATATGATCTCAGACCTGGACATACTGGTTCTATACGATCTCAATCCCCGGCCATAGTGGTTCAACATGATCTCAGACCCGGTCCATGCTAGTTCGAATCATTCTCAGACCCGGGCCAAACTGGTTCCATACGATCTAAGACCTGGGCCACACTGGTTCGATACGATTAAAGACCCGGGCCATACTGGTTCGATACGATCTCAGACCCATACCATACTGGTTTGATACGATCTCAGACCTGGGCCATACTGGTTCGTTATGATCTCAGACCCAGGCCATACTGGTTCAATACAATCTCAGGCCCAGGCTATACTCATTCGATACAATCGCAGACCCAGGCCATGCTGGTTCAATACGATCTCAGACCCAGGCCATACTGGTTCAATACGATCTCAGACCCAGACCATACTGGTTTGATACGATCTCAGACCCATCCATACTGATTCGATATGGTCTCAGACCTGGGCCATACTGGTTCGATACGATCTCAGACTCGGGCAGTACTCGTTCAATACGATCTCAGACCCAGACCATACTGGTTTGATAAGATCTCCGACCTGAGCCATACTGGTTCGATACGATCTCAGACCCAGGCAATGCTGGTTCGATACAATCTCAGATCCTTGACATACTTGTTTGATATGATCTCAGACCTGGACATACTGGTTCTATATGATCTCAGACCCCGGCCATAGTGGTTCAACATGATCTCAGACCCGGTCCATGCTAGTTCGAATCAATCTCAGACCCGGGCCAAACTGGTTCCATACGATCTAAGACCTGGGCCACACTGGTTCGATACGATTAAAGACCCGGGCTATACTGGTTCGATACGATCTCAGACCCATACCATACTGGTTTGATACGATCTCAGACCTGGGCCATACTGGTTCGATATGATCTCAGACCCAGGCCATACTGGTTCGATATGATCTCAGACCTGGGCCATACTGGTTTGTTACGATCTCAGACCCAGACCATACTGGTTCAATACAATCTCAGGCCCAGGCTATAATCGTTCGATGCAATCTCAGACCCGGGACATGCTGGCTCGATATGATCTCAGACCCATACCATACTGGTTTGATACGATCTCAGACCTGGGTCATACTGGTTCGATATGATCTCAGACCCAGGCCATACTGGTTCGATATGATCTCAGACCTGGGCCATACTGGTTTGTTACGATCTCAGACCCAGGCCATACTGGTTCAATACAATCTCAGGCCCAGGCTATACTCGTTCGATACAATCGCAGACCCGGGCCATGCTGGCTCGATATGATCTCAGACCCGGGCCATGATGGTTCGATATGATCACAGACCCAGGGCATGCTGGTTCGATACGATCTCAGACCTGGGCCATACTGGTTCGATACAATCTCACACCCAGGCCATACTGGTTTGATATGATCTCAAACCTGGGCCATACTGGTTCGTTATGATCTCAGACCCAGGCCATACTGGTTCAATACAATCTCAGGCCCAGGCTATACTCGTTCGATACAATCGCAGACCCGGGACATGCTGGCTGGATATGATCTCAGACCCGGGCCATGATTGTTCGATATGATCACAGACCCAGGGCATGTTGGTTCGATACGATCTCAGACCTGGGCCATACTGGTTCAATACGATCTCAGACCCAGGCCATACTGGTTCAATATGATCTCAGACCCAGGCCATACTGTTTTGATACGATCTCAGACCCATACCATACTGATTCGATATGGTCTCAGACCTGGGCCATACTGGTTCGATACGATCTCAGACCCGGGCAATACTAGTTCAATATGATCTCAGACCCAGACCATACTGGTTTGATAAGATCTCCGACCTGAGCCATACTGGTTCGATACGATCTCAGACCCAGGCAATGCTGGTTCGATACAGTCTCAGACCCTTGACATACTTGGTTGATATAATCTCAGACCTGGACATACTGGTTCTATACAATCTCAGACCCCGGCCATAGTGGTTCAACATGATCTCAGACCCGTTCCATGCTAGTTCGAGTCAATCTCAGACCCGGGCCAAACTGGTTCGATACGATCTCAGACCCAGGCCATACTGGTTCAAAACAATCTCAGGCCCAGGCTATACTCGTTCGATACAATCGCAGACCCGGGCCATGCTGGCTCGATATGATCTCAGACCGGGCCATGATGGTTCGATATGATCACAGACCCAGGGCATGCTGGTTCGATACGATCTCAGACCTGGGCCATACTGGTTCAATACGATCTCAGGCCCAGGCCATACTGGTTCAATACGATCTCAGACCCAGGCCATACTGGTTTGATATGATCTCAGACCCGGGCCATGCTAGTTCGAATCAATCTCAGACCCACACCATACTGATTCGATATTGTCTCAGACCTGTGCCATACTGGTTCGATACGATCTCAGACCCGGGCAATAATGGTTCAATATGATCTCAGACCCAGACCATAATGGTTTGATACGATCTCAGACCTGGGCCATGCTGGTTCAATACGGTCTCAGACCCATGCCATACTGGTTCTGTACCATGTCAGACCCCAGCCATACTGGTTCGACACGATCCCAGACCCAGGCCATGCTAGTTTGAATCAATCTCAGACCCGGGCCATACTGGTTCCAGGCGATCTAAGACCCTGGCCATACTGGTTCGATTCGATCTCAGACGCAGGCCATACTGGTTCGATACTATCTCCGACCTGGGCCATACTGGTTCGATACAATCTCATACCTGGGCCATACTGGTTAGATACAATCTCAGACCCGGGCCATACTGGTTCGATATGATCTCAGACCCCGGCCATACTGGTTCGATGCGATCTCAGACGCAGTCCATACTGTTTCGATATGGTCTCAGACCTCGGCCATACTGGTTCGATATGATCTCAGACCCGTGCCATACTGGTTTGATACGATCTCAGACCAATGCCATCCTGGTTTGATACGATCTGAGACCCGGGCCATACTGGTTCAATAGGATCTCAGACCCGGGCCTTACTGGTTCAAAAAAATCTGAGACCCAGGCCATACTGGTTCGATACGATCTTAGACCCGGGCCATACTGGTTCGAAACAATCTCAGACCCAGGCCATACTGGTTCGATACGATCTCAGACGCAGTCCATACTGGTTTGATATGATCTCAGACCCAGGCCATACTGGTTCAAAACAATCTCAGACCCAGGCCATACTGGTTTGATATGATCTCAGACCCGGGCCATACTGGTTCGAAACAATCTCAGACCCAGGCCTTAGTAGTTCGATTCGATCTCAGACCCGGGCCATACTAGTTTGATATAATCTCAGACCCAGGCTATCCTGGTTCGATATGATCTCAGACCCGGGCCATACTATTTCGATATGATCTCAGACCTGGGTCATACTGGTTTGATACGATCTCAGACCATGGCCATACTGGTTCGATACGATCTCAGACCCGGGCCATACTGGTTCAATACAATCTCAGACCCGGGCCATACTGGTTCGATAGGATCTCAGAACCAGGCCATACTGGTTCGATACGATCTGAGACCCGTGCCATACTGGTTTGATACGAACTCAGACCCAGGCCATACTGGTTTAATACGATCTCAGACTCAGGGTATATTGGGGTTTGATACGATCTCAGACTTGGGTCATACTGGTTCGAAACAATTTTTGACCTGGGCCATGCTGGTTCAATACGATCTCAGACCCAGGCCAAGCTGGTTCAATACAATCGCAGGCCCGGGCCCTGCCATCGCCACTCAGTCCATACTTGACCTTTCCAATTTGGCCTGGTGCTTTAATTGACCAAACCTTGGGTTATTCCTCGCTCTCAGGCCCAGGCTCCGCCTTGATTCTGCCTGAACTCACCTCAGTTCTGCCATGTGAAATTCCCTCCAAATCCACTCTAGCAATTGCCAAGCATTGGCTGAATTCCTGCTCCCGGGCCCAGCCATGTTACGCCACAGCTCTCCCACACCTTTGCGACTTCAGCCTGCGCCACAATGGCACTAGGCTGTTAACGAACTCAACTTGGAAAGGAATGCTGCAGGCTATTGATTGCAGTGCGTGCTTACCAGAAAACATGTCAGTAATAAAGTCGTTGTTTGTTTTGTTTCATTTGCCACTGGCAAGTAGTCACCAAGCTTCACCAGTGCCCTCTTAAACCAGACCTATCCAAAAGTAGAGAGGCAGTACACTGTTAAGGGCAAGTTTCTTAACAGTGTTAATGAGTAGAGGGATCTTGGAGTGAAAGTTTGTAGCTCTCTGTAGGTGGCTACACAGGTAGATAGGATGATTAAGAAGTCTTATGGCATGTTTGCCTTTATCAGTTGAGGCAATGAGTTCATGAAGTTATGCTTAAAGTTCATTTTATTGGCAAAGTATGCATATACAAATCTGATATTCATCTTCTCCAAATAGCCTTGAGATACAGAACGACCATGGACATTGGGTAGGCTGCAGTGACTAGGTTGCCCATTTGATAGAATTGGGACAATATGTTGTGAGGCAAAGGGCCCATTCCTGTTCTGTACTCTGTTCTATCCAAACCCACGTAGGACCAGAGACAAAGGGCAGTATTAGGCTATTCAGGCCATCGAGTCTGCTCTGTATTCCATCATGTCCATAAGATATAGGAACAGAAGTAGGCCATTTGGCCCATCGAGACTGCTCCGTCATTCAATCATGGGCTGATCCAATTTTTCCAGTCATCCCCACTCCCCTGCTTTCACCCTTCGATGCCCTGGCTAATCAAGAACTTATCTATCTCTGCCTTAAATACACCCAATGACTTGGCCTCCACAGCCACTCATGGCAACAAATTCCACAGGTTTACCACCCTCTGACTACAGTAATTTCTTCGCATCTCAGTTCTAAAAGGACATTCTCCAATCCTGAAGACATGCACTATTGCCCTAGAATCCCCTACCATGGGAAATAACTTTGTCATATGTAGCAACACACATAATAATTGCTGGTGAACACAGCAGGCCAGGCAGCATCTACAAAGATGTACAGTCGACATATCGGGCCAAGACCCTTAGTCAGGACTAACTGAAAGAAGAGATTAGTCCTGATGAAGGGTCTCGGCCCGAAACATAGAAACATAGAAAGCATAGAAAATAGGTGCAGGAGTAGGCCATTCGGCCCTTCGAGCCTGCACCGCCATTTATTATGATCATGGCTGATCATCCAACTCAGAACCCTGCACCAGCCTTCTCTCCATACCCTCTGATCCCCGTAGCCACAAGGGCCATATCTAACTCCCTCTTAAATATAGCCAATGAACTGGCCTCAACTGTTTCCTGTGGCAGAGAATTCCACAGATTCACCACTCTCTGTGTGAAGAAGTTTTTCCTAATCTCAGTCCTAAAAGGCTTCCCCCTTATCCTCAAACCGTGACCCCTCGTTCTGGACATCCCCAACATCGGGAACAATCTTCCTCATCTAACCTGTCCAATCCCTTTAGAATTTTATATGTTTCAATCAGATCCCCCCTCAATCTTCTAAATTCCAACGAGTACAAGCCCAGTTCATCCAGTCTTTCTTCATATGAAAGTCCTGCCATCCCAGGAATCAATCTGGTGAACCTTCTTTGTACTCCCTCTATGGCAAGGATGTCTTTCCTCAGATTAGGGGACCAAAACTGCACACAATACTCCAGGTGTGGTCTCACCAAGGCCTTGTACAACTGCAGTAGTACCTCCCTGCTCCTGTACTTGAATCCTCTCGCTATAAATGCCAGCATACCATTCGCCTTTTTCACCGCCTGCTGTCCCTGCATGCCCACTTTCAATGACTGGTGTATAATGATACCCAGGTCTCGTTGCACCTCCCCTTTTCCTAATCGGCCACCATTCAGATAATAATCTGTTTTCCTATTTTTGCCACCAAAGTGGATAACTTCACATTTATTCACATTAAATTGCATCTGTCATGAATTTGCCCACTCACCCAACCTATCCAGGTCACCCTGCATCCTCTTAGCATCCTCCTCACGTCGACTGTACCTCTTCCTATAGATGCTGCCTGGCCTGCTGCGCTCACCAGCAATTTTTATGTGTGTTGCTTGAAATTCCAGCATCTGCAGATTTCCTTGTGTGTGCCATATCTTCTTCAGAAGTTTTCGGATGACTCTGCCATAGTTGGATGCATCAGCAAGGGAGATGAGGTTGAGTACAGGGCTACGGTAGGAAACTTTGTCACATGGTGTGAGCAGAATTATCTGCAGCTTAATGTGAAAAAGACTAAGGAGCTGGTGGTAGACCTGAGGAGAGCTAAGGTACTGGTGACCCCTGTTTCCATCCAGGGCATCAGTGTGGACATGGTGAAGGATTACAAATACCTGGGGATACGAATTGACAATAAACTGGACTAGTCAAAGAACACTGAGGCTGTCTACAAGAAGGGTCAGAGCCGTCTCTATTTCCTGAGGAGACTGAGCTCCTTTAACATCTGCCGGACGATGCTGAGGATGTTCTACGAATCTGTGGTGGCCAGTACTATTATGTTTGCTGTTGTGTGCTGGGGCAGCAGGCTGAGGGTAGCAGACACCAACAGAATCAACAAACTCATTCATAAGGCCAGTGATGTTGTGGGGATGGAACTGGACTCTCTCACGGTGTGTCTGAAAAGAGGATGCTGTCTAAGTTGCATGCCATCTTGGACAATGTCTCCCATCCATTACATAATGTACTGGGTGGGCACAGGAGTACATTCAGCCAGAGACTCATTCCACCAAGATGCAGCACTGAGCATCATAGGAAGTCATTCCTGTCTGTGGCCATCAAACTTTACAACTCCTCCCTTGGAGGGTTAGACACCCTGAGCCGATAGGCTGGTCCTGGACTTATTTCATAATTTACTGGCATAATTTACATATTACTATTTAACTATTTATGTTCTATTACTATTTATTATTTATAGAGCAACTGTAACGAAAACCAGTTTCCCCCGGGATCAATAAAATATGACTATGACTATATCTAATCTGCTCAGGCCTTTTAACATTTGGAATGTTTCTTTGAGATCTCCCCTCATTCTCCTGAACTCCAGGGAATACAACCCAAGAGCTGCCAGATGTTCCTCATATGGTAACCCTTTTATTCCTGGACTCATTCTTGTGAATTTTCTCTGAACCAATGTCAGTATATCTTTTCTAAAATAAGGACCCCAAAACTGCCCACAATACTCCAAGTGTGGTCTCACTAGTGTCTTATAGAGCCTCAACATCACATCCTTGCTCTTATATTCTATACCTCCAGAAAGGAATGCCAACATTGCATTCACCTTCTTCACCACCGACTCAACCTGGAGGTTAACCTTTAGGGTATCCTGTACGAGGACTCCCTTTGCATTTTGAATTCCCTCCCCATCTGAATAATAGTCTGCCTGTTTATTTCTGCCCGTTAATGTCTGACTTATTATCCCTCTCAACTACATTCTCCTGTCTGCTTTTCATAGCCTTTGCTGCCTTTGTTAATCAAGAACCTATCAACCTCTGGTTTAAATATAGCCAATGAATTGACCTCCACAGCTGTCCATGGCAATAAATCCCTCAGACTCATCTCCCTCTGGCTAAAAAAATTCCTCCTTATCTCTGTTCTAATCATCTACCATTCTTGTTGGCAGCTCATCCCACACTTGCATCACTGCCTGAGTGAGAAGTTCCCCCACAGACAACCCTTAATTATTTCACCTTTCACCCTAAATGTTTATTTCTAGTCTCACCTAACCTCAGGGGGAAAAAAGCCAAGCTTGCAAGCTTACCCTACCTATGCCTTGCATGATTTTGTATACCTCTATAAGATTTCTCCTCATTCTCCTATGCTCCAGGGTATGAGGTTATAAATTATAACTCAGTTCCCCAGATCCTGGCAGCATCCTTGTAAACTTTCGCTGCACTCTGTTAGTCTTTGCTGTAGGTGAGCAGAACTGTGTGCAATACTCACTCAAAATACTGGAGGAACTCAGCAGGCCAGGCAGCTAGGAAAAGACTAAACAGTTGATGTTTCGGGCCGAAACCCTTTGGCAGGACTCTAAAGGGTTTCGGGCCGAAACGTCCACTGTACTCTTTTCCATAGATGCTGCCTGGCATGCAGAGTTCCTTCAGCATTTTGTGTGTGTTGCTCAGATTTCCAGCATCTGCAGATTTTCTCTTGTTTACGATACTCACTAATGTCTTATACAACTTCAACAAAACATACGTCACTTTATTGAATGCCAAAAGCTCTCTTTATGACCCTCTATAACCATGATGGCACTTTTAAGGAGTTATGGATTTTTATTCCCAAATCCCTCTGTTCTACTCTCCTCACTGCTCTACCGTTCACCGTGTAGGTCCGATCCTAGTTTGTTCTCTCCCGTATGAGTGTTCAGTTCAGCGGTGCAAATCCCCACTCTCCCCTGTGTTTCATTCTGATTGATGACCTGGGTTTCCATCCCCAGGTCCACCACCGTCTGTTCCAACACCAGGAAGTTCAACTGGTATGTTGGGTCAATTTTCTCACATTGCACCAAACTCCTCCGGCCAAAAACTCCTCCACATTTGACACTTCACTTCTGTCGCCCAGGCTCAGCCACTTGCCTCGCCTCATAGTCCCCCCAGGCGAATCCAAGCTCTAGGCAGTCATCCACATACGCCAAAACTCCACACACCTTCACTTCCCCCATGGTCTTCCTCATGCCCCGTGGGAAGGTTGCAGGGGCTCCAGATATGCCCTTTGGCATCTTTTCAGATCGGAAGAATCCTGGGGAACTAATAATGGCCATCTGCTGCTCATCAGCCGCACTCCTCGGGATCTGGCAATATCCACTCCTCAAATCCAGCACATTAAACCACGTTGCATAATCAGCACACATGCTGCCTACGTCTTCCACAGCGCCAGGGTCCAGTTGCCGCGACCTCTCTCTCACTGAGGTGTCTTCAGCGGTCAACTCCCCTCCCTTGTGGTGGCCTCCCCCTATGTGGCCTTTCGTATATTGGCGAGACCCGACGCAGACTGGGAGACCATTTCGCTGAACACCTACGCTCTGTCCGCCAGAGAAAGCAGGATCTCCCAGTGGCCACACATTTTAATTCCACGTCCCATTCCCATTCTGATATGTCTATCCACGGCCTCCTCTGCTGTAAAGATGAAGCCACACTCAGGTTGGAGGAACAACACCTTATATTCCGTCTGGGTAGCCTACAACCTGATGGCATGAACATTGACTTCTCTAACTTCCATTAATGCCCCACCTCCCCCTCGTACCCCATCTGTTATTTATTTATATATATATTCTTTTTCTCTCTCTCCTTTTTCTCCCTCTGTCCCTCTCACTATACTCCTTGCTCATCCTCTGGGCTTGCCCTCTCCTCCCTAGACCTCTTGTCCCATGATCCTCTCATATCCCTTTTGCCAATCAACTGTCCAGCTCTTGGCTCCATCCCTCCCCCTCCTGTCTTCTTCCATCATTTTGGATCTCCCCCTCCCCCTCCCCCTCCCACTTTCAAATCTCTTACTAGCTCTTCTTTCAGTTAGTCCTGACGAAGGGTCTCGGCCCGAAACGTCGACTGTACCTCTTCCTATAGATGTTGCCTGGCCTGCTGCGTTCACCAGCAACTTTTATGTGTGTTCCTTTCAACATTTGGTAGGTTTCAATGACATTCCCCCACATTCTTCTAAATTCCAGTGAGTGCAGGCCCAAAGCAGCCAAACCTTCCTCATATGTTAACCCCTTCATTCACGTAATTATCCTTGTGAACCCCCCCGGACGCTCCCAATGATAACACATCCTTTCTGAGATATAGGGCCTAAAACTGTTGACAAAACTCCAAGTGTGGCCTGATTAGTGTCTTATAAAGCCGCAACATTATCTCCTTGCTTTTATATTCTATTCCCTTGATATAAATGCCAACATTGCATTTGCCTTCTTTACCACAGACTCAACCTGTAAATTAACCTTCTAGGAGTCTCACATGAGGACTCCTAAGTCCCTCTGCACCTCTGATGTTTGAAACTTCTCCCTATTTAGATAACAGTCCACAGTATTGTTTCTTTTACCAAAATGTATTATCATATTATATATTTCCCAACACTGTATTCCATCCGCCACTTCTTTGCCCATTCTTTTAGTGGGTGTATGGAATGCACTTCCGGCAGTGGTGGTGGAAGCGGATACAATAGGGTATTTTAAGAGCCTCTTACATGGAGCTTCGAAAAATGCGGTAGGGAAATTCTAGGCAGTTTCAAGAGTAGGTTACATGGTCGGCACAACATGGTCGGCTGAAGGGCCTGTAATGTGCCGTAAATTTCTATGTTCTATGTCTAAGTTCTGCTGCAATCGCATTGCTTCCTCAGCACTACCTACTCCTCCACCTATCTTTGTATCATCTGCAAACTTTGCCACAAAACAATCAATCCCATTATCTAAATCACTGACAAACAATCTGAAAAGCAGCGGTCCCAATACTGACCCCTGAGGAACACCACTAGTTACTGGCAGCCAACTAGAAAAGGCCCCTTTTATTTCCACTCACTGCCTCCTGCCCGTCAGCCATTCCTCTATACATGCCAGTATCTTTCTTGGAATGCCATAGGATTGTATCTTGTTAAGCAGCCTCATGTGTGACACCTTATCAAACACCTTCTGAAAATCCAAGTAAATGAGATCCACTACCCCTCCGTTGTCCACCCTGCTTGTTACTTCCTCAAAGAACTGCAACAGATTTGTCAGGCAAGATATCCCTTTACAGAAACCATGCGGACTTTGACTTATTTTATCATTAGTCTCCAAGTACCTCGAAACCTCATCCTTAATAATATACTCCAACATTTTCCCAACCACTGAGGTTAGGCTAACTGGCCTATAATTTCCTTTCTTTAGCCTTCCTCGCTTCTTACAGAGTTGAGTGACATTTGCAACCTTCCAGTCCTCCAGGACCATGTCAGAATCAAGTGATTATTGAAAGATCATGACCAATGCATCCGTTACCTCTTCAGCAACGTCTTTCAGGACTCTGGGATGTAGTCCATCTGGTCCAGGCGACTTATCCACATTAAGACCTTTGAGTTTGTCTAGCACTTTTTCCTTTGTAATAGCAATGGCACTCACTCCTGCTTCCTGACACTCACGTACCACTGATACACTGCTAGTGTCTTCCACAGTGAAGACAGATTCAAAGTACCCATTAAGTTTATCTGCCATTTCTTTGTCCCCCATTACTACCTCACCAGCACCATTTTCCAGTGGTCCAATATCAACTCTCACCTCCCTTCTACTCTTTATATAACTGAAGAAGACTTTGGTATCCTGCTTTATATTTTTGGCTAGTTTGCTCTTATATTTCATCTTTTCCCTTACAGCTTTTTTTTGATGCCTTTCATTGGATTTTAAAAGCTTCCCAATCATCCACCTTCCCACTCAATTTTGCTACCTTATATGCCCTTTCCTTGGCTTTTATGCAGTCCTTAACTTCCCTTGTTAGTCATGGTTGCCGACCCCTGCCATTTGAGAACTTCTTCCTCTGTGGGACTTATCTATCCTGTGCCTTGTGAACTATCCCAGAAATTTCAGCCGTCATCTCTGCCAGTATTCTCCTCCAATCCACCTGGGCAAGCTCCTCTCTCATTCTCTTTATTCCATTGTAATACTTATACATGTGACATGCTTCTCCCTCTCAAATTGCAGTATAAATTCAATCATATTATGATCATTGCCTCCTAAGGGTTCCTTTACGTTCAGCTCCCTAATATAATCGGGATTATTACACAACACCCAATCTAAGATACCCTTTCCCCAAGTAGCCTCAAGCACAAGCTTCTCTAAAAAGCCATTTTAGACATTCAACAAATTCACTCTCTTGAGATCCGACACCAACCCGATTTTCCCAAATGCTTTTCATATTGAAGATCCCATTACAATTGTGACATCACCCTTACTACAAGCCGTTTCCCGCTCCATTTGCAATCTCAACCCCACATCTTGGCTACTATTTGGTGGCCTATGGATGATTCCCATAATGTTTTTACTACCCTTGCAGTTTCTTAACTCCACCTACAAAAATTCAACATTCTCCGACCCAATGCTTTAAATTCCTCGGGGTCAATATCACAAATGACCTGACTTGGTCCAACCAAGCAGAGTCCACTGCCAAGAAGGCCCACCAGCACCTTTACTTCCTGAGGAAGCTGAAGAGATTTGGCCTGTCCCCTAAAACACTCACTAATTTTTATAGATGCACCGTAGAAAGCATTCTTTTAGGGTGCATCACAACCTGGTATGGAAGTTGTCCTGTCCAAGACTGGAAGAAGCTGTAGAAGATCCTGAACACGGCGCAGCACATCACACAAACCAATCTTCCGTCCTTGGACTCACTTTACACTGCACGCTGTCGGAGCAGTGCTGCCAGGATAATCAAGGACATGATCCACCCAGCCAACACACCTTTCGTCCCTCTTCCCTCCGGGAGAAGGCTCAGGAGCTTGAAGACTCGTACGGCCAGATTTGGGAACAGCTTCTTTCCAACTGTGATAAGACTGCTGAACGGATCCCGACCCGGATCTGGGCCGTACCCTCCAAATATCCGGACCTGCCTCTCGGTTTTTTTGCGCTACCTTACTTTCCCTTTTCTATTTATGATCTTATAATTTAAATTTTTAATATTTACTATCGATTTGTACTCCAGGGAGCACGAAGCGCAGAATCAAATATCGCTGTGATGATTGTATGCTCTATTATCAATTGTTTGGCACAATAAAGTATAAAGTATGTCACCTCTTTCTAAAGATGTAATTCCAACTCTTACCAACACAGCCACACCACTGCCTATGCTTTCCTGCCTGTCCTTTCAATACAAAGTTATCCTTTGATGTTAAGCGCCCAACTATAGCCTCTTTCAGCCACGACATTAATCAAACCAATCTCTCATTACACCACGAATTAGTCCACTTCATTCTGAATGCTACTTGTATTTAAATAAAGTACCTTCAGGGCTGCATTCTGCACCTTTTTGAATTTTGCCTCTGGGCACAATTTAACTCTTTGATCTGTCTGCATTTATACCCAATCACTGGCTTGTCCTTCCTTACATTCATATTACACCCATCATCTACTTGTAAACCTGCTGGCTCATCTTCAGCTCTATCATACTGGTTCCCATCCCCCTGCCATATTGGTTTAAACCACTCCCCCACTCCCAACAGCTCTAAACCACTCTTACAGCCCACAAGGATATTAGTTCCCCTTGGATTCAGGTGCAACCTGTCCCTTTTGTACAGGTCACACCTGACCCAGAAGAGGTCCCAATTATCCAGAAATCTGAATCCCTGCCCCCTGCTCCAATTCTTTTGCCACCTCATTCTATTCCTATCCTCACTGGCAGCAATACACACTTGAGGACTTGCTTCTCAGCTTCCCTCCTGACTCCCTGTATTCTGTTTTCAGGACTTCCTCCCCATTTTTCTACCTATGTCGTTGGTACCAATATGTACCTCGACCTCTGGCTGCTCACCCTCCCTTTTCAGCATATTGTGTATGTATCCAGAAACATCACGAACCCTGGGACCTGGGAGGCAGACTACCATCTATGTTTCCTTTTTGCTTCCACAGAATCACCTATCTGTCTCCCCGACTATAGAGTCCCCTATCACTGCTACCATCCTCTTTGTTTCCCTACCCTTGCCAGAGGCACGGCAACTGCTGCTTCCCCCGGGGAAGTCATTCTCTCCCCCCAAACAGTATTGAAAATGGAGTACTTATTGTTGAGGTGGATGGCCAGAGATAGCTCTCCACAGTCTGACGTTCCCCATTCCCTTTCCTGACAGTCACCCATTTATCTGTCTCCTGTAGCCTTGGGGTGACTACCTCCCAGTAGTTCCTGTCTATCACTGCCTCACTTTCTCTAACAAGCTGAAGGTCATCGAGCTGCAGCTCCAGTTCCCTAACCAGGTCTCTAAAGAGCTGCATGTCAATGCACCTGGCATAGATGTAGCCATCAGGGAGGCCAGGAGACTCCCGGAAATCTCACATCTGACACCCATGTCACTCAAAAGTGTTTAATGTCATGCTGTTGATAGTGGACAAGTTAGAGATGGGAAACCATTTCAATCCATCAGAACTGGGCTCAACATTTAAGAAAGGATGTGCTAGCATTTCAGAGAGTCTAGAGGATATTTACAAGAATGATCCTAGCAATGAACGGGTTACATTAATAGGAGCAGTTAATGGCTCTGGGCCTGTACTCACTGGAATCAAAGGATGAGGGAGATCTCACTGAAACCTACTGAATATTGAAAGGCCTAGATAGAGCAGATGTTAAGAGGATGTTTCCAATAGCAAGAGAGTCTGGGACCAGAGGACACAACCTCAGAATACAAGGATCAAGGATGCCCCTTGAGAACAGCGATGAGGAGGAATTTCTTTAGCCAGAAGATGGTGAATCTGTGGAATTCATTGCCACAATCTATATGGAGGCCAAATCATTAGGTATATTTAAAGCAGAATTTGAGAGCTTTTTATTAATAAGGATGTCAAAGGTTATAGGGAAAAGGCAGATGAATGAGGTTGAAAAGGAAAACACATCAGTCATGATGGTATGGCGGGTGGCTCAGTGGGCTGAACTGCCTAATTCTGCTCCTATGTCATAGAAACATAGAAACATAGAAAATAGGTGCAGGAGTAGGCCATTCGGCCCTGCGAGCCTGCACCGCCGTTTATTATGATCATGGTTGATCATCCAACTCAGAACCCTGCACCAGCCTTCCCTCCATACCCCCTGATCCCCATAGCCACAAAGGCCATATCTAACTCCCTCTTAAATATAGCCAATGAACTGGCCTCAACTGTTTCCTGTGGCAGAGAATTCCACAGATTCACCACTCTGTGTGTGAAGAAGTTTTTCCTAATCTCAGTCCTAAAAGGCTTCCCCTTTATCCTCAAACTGTGACCCCTCGTTCTGGACTTCCCCAACATCGGGAACAATCTTCCTGCATCTAGCCTGTCCAATCCCTTTAGGATTTTATACGTTTCAATCAGATCCCCCCTCAATCTTCTAAATTCCAACAAGTACAAGCCTAGTTTATCCAGTGTTTCTTCATATTAAAGTCCTGCCATCTCAGGAATCAATTTGGTGAACCTTCTTTGTACTCCCTCTATGGCAAGGATGTCTTTCCTCAGATTAGGGGACCAAAACTGCACACAATACTCCAGGTGTGGTCTCACCAAGGCCTTGTACAACTGCAGTAGTACCTCCCTGCTCCTGTACTCGAATCCTCTCGCTATAAATGCCAGCATACCATTCGCCTTTTTCACCGCCTGCTGTACCTGCATGCCCACTTTCAATGACTGGTGTATAATGACACCCAGGTCTCGTTGCACCTCCCCTTTTCCTAATCGGCCACCATTCAGATAATAATCTGTTTTCCTATTTTTGCCACCAAAGTGGATAACTTCACATTTATTCACATTAAATTGCATCTGTCATGAATTTGCCCACTCACCCAACCTATCCAAGTCACCCTGCATCCTCTTAGCATCCTCCTCACAGCTAACACTGCCGCCCAGCTTCGTGTCATCCGCAAACTTGGAGATGCTGCATTTAATTCCCTCATCCAAGTCATTAATATATATTGTAAACACCTGGAGTCCCAGCACTGAGCCTTGTGGTACCCCACTAGTCACTGCCTGCCATTCTAAAAAGGTCCCGTTTATTCCCACTCTTTGCTTCCTGTCTGCTAACCAATTTTCTATCCACATCAATCTTACCCCCAATACCATGTGCTTTAAGTTTGCACACTAATCTCCTGTGTGGGACCTTGTCAAAAGCCTTTTGAAAATCCAAATATACCACATCCACTGGTTCTCCCCTATCCACTTTACTAGTTACATCCTCAAAAAATTCTATGAGATTCGTCAGACATGATTTTCCTTTCACAAATCCATGCTGACTTTGTCCGATGATTTCACTGCTTTCCAAATGTGCTGTTATCACATCTTTGATAACTGACTCCAGCAGTTTCCCCACCACCGACGTTAGGCTAACCGGTCTATAATTCCCCGGTTTCTCTCTCCCTCCTTTTTTAAAAAGTGGAGTTACATTAGCCACCCTCCAATCCTCAGGAACTAGTCCAGAATCTAACGAGTTTTGAAAAATTATCACTAATGCATCCACTATTTCTTGGGCTACTTCCTTAAGCACTCTGGGATGCAGACCATCTGGCCCTAGGGATTTATCTGCCTTTAATCCCTTCAATTTACCCAACACCACTTCCCTACTAACATGTATTTCGCTCAGTTCCTCCATCTCACTGGACCCTCTGTCCCCTAGTATTTCTGGAAGATTATTTATGTCCTCCTTAGTGAAGACAGAACCAAAGTAATTATTCAATTGGTCTGCCATGTCCTTGCTCCCCATAATCAATTCACCTGTTTCTGTCTGTAGGGGACCTACATTTGTCTTTACCAGTCTTTTCCTTTTTACATATCTATAAAAGCTTTTACAGTCCGTTTTTATGTTCCCTGCCAGTTTTCTCTCATCTTTTTTCCCCTTCCTAATTAAGCCCTTTGTCCTCCTCTGCTGAACTCTGAATTTCTCCCAGTCCTCAGGTGAGCCACTTTCTCTGGCTAATTTGTATGCTACTTCTTTGGAATTGATACTATCCCTAATTTCTCTTGTCAGCCACGGGTGCACTACCTTCCTTGATTTATTCTTTTGCCAAACTGGGATGAACAATTGTTGTAGTTCATCCATGCGATCCTTAAATGCTTGCCATTGCATATCCACTGTCAATCCTTTGTGTCATTTGCTAATTCACGTCTCATACCTTCAAAGTTACTCCTCTTTAAGTTCAGAACCTTTGTTTCTGAATTAACAATGTCACTCTCATAATTAATAACAGCTGCCATCTCACAGAGGTACGTTCCAGCCTGATCAGCAAGGTATGCTAATGGTTCTGGTCATGAAATGAGTTAAAAATTTGTTTCAGCCAACATGTGTGATTTCAACAGTGTTTGAACCTACCCTGAGTTCACGCTGGGCCACTTGCGCCAGATTATGGGCTTGTCTGCCAGCCAGCAGTCACCTTTGTTTATTGCAACCACAGATCCCAAACAGGACATGGAAGAAAATGACTTTCCTCCACAAAATGCTTCTGTCACAAAACAATGTGAGAGGCCATTTTGTTCGTACTCGCCAGTGACTGCAGTGTTACAGACCAAGAAACAGCCACCAGAGGAACTCCGAGGGTCTGGTGCCTCTGGTTGAAGTGGCGGGGGTGGGGGGGGGGTGGTTTGGCTGGAGCAGATAATCAGGTCAAGACCCCGCATTGGAAATGAGGGTGGAGAGAGGTGACGGTAAATGTAGAGAGGAGAGGGAGGGTTTGGGGTAGGAGCTAGTAGGTGATTGGTGGATTGAGGAGAGGGTAAAGATTGATGGGCAGAAAAGGAGACAGAGGTAGGTGGATGACAGATGGAGGTAGGCAAAGGGGCAAATGGAATGAAGCAACACAAAATATAGAGGAACTCAGCGGGTCATGCAGCATCTACGTAGGGAACTTTCCTTCACCAGTCCTGACACAGGGTCTCGGCCTGAAATGCCAACAGTTTATTCCCCTCTATGGATGCTGCCTGACTTGGTGAGTTCCTCCAGCATTTTGTGTGTGTTGCTCTGGATTTCCAGCATCTGCAGAATCTCTTGTTTATGATTTGCCTCACAGATCTCCATTATATTTTCTCCTTCCCACATTAAAATGGTAGGTAGAAAACTTTGTCACATGGTGTGAGCAGAATTATCTGCAGCTTAATGTGAAAAAGACTAAGGACTAAAGTGGTAGACTCGAGGAGAGCTAAGGTACCGGTGACCCCTGTTTCCATCCAGGGGGTCAGTGTGGACATGGGGGAGGATTACAAATACCTGGGGATACAAATTGACAATAAACTGGACTGATCAAAGAACACTGAGGCTGTCTACAAGAAGGGTCAGAGCCGTCTCTATTTCCTGAGGAGACTGAAGTCCTTTAACATCTGCCGAACGATGCTGAGGATGTTCTATGAGTCTGTGGTGGCCAGTGCGATCATGTTTCTGTTGTGTGCTGGGGCAGCAGACACCAACAGAATCAACAAACTCATCCGTAAGGCCAGTGATGTTGTGGGGATGGAACTGGACTCTCTCATGGTGGTGTCTGAAAAGAGGATGCTGTCCAAGTTGCATGCCATCTTGGACAATGTCTCCCATCCACTACATAAAGACTTAAATACTTAAAGAGGGGTAACTTTGAAGGTATGAGACGTGAATTAGCTAAGATAGACTGGCAAATGACACTTAAAGGATTGACGGTGGATATGCAATGGCAAGCATTTAAAGGTTGCATGGATGAACTACAACAATTGTTCATCCCAGTTTGGCAAAAGAATAAATCAGGGAAGGTAGTGCACCCGTGGCTGACAAGAGAAATTAGGGATAGTATCGATTCCAAAGAAGTAGCATACAAATTAGCCAGAGAAAGTGGCTCACCTGAGGACTGGGAGAAATTCAGAGTTCAGCAGAGGAGGACAAAGGGCTTAATTAGGAAGGGGAAAAAAGATGAGAGAAAACTGGCAGGGAACATAAAAACGGACTGTAAAAGCTTTTATAGATATGTAAAAAGGAAAAGACTGGTAAAGACAAATGTAGGTCCCCTGCAGACAGAAGCAGGTGAATTGATTATGGGGAGCAAGGACATGGCAGACCAATTGAATAATTACTTTGGTTCTGTCTTCACTAAGGAGGACATAAATAATCTTCCAGAAATAGTAAGGGACAGAGGGTCCAGTGAGATGGAGGAACTGAGTGAAATACATGTTAGTAGGGAAGTGGTGTTAGGTAAATTGAAGGGATTGAAGGCAGATAAATCCCCAGGGCCAGATGGTCTGCATCCTAGAGTGCTTAAGGAAGTAGCCCAAGAAATTGTGGATGCATTAGTGATAATTTTTCAAAACTCGTTAGATTCTGGACTCGTTCCTGAGGATTAGAGGGTGGCTAATGTAACCCCACTTTTTAAAAAAGGAGGGAGAGAGAAACCGGGGAATTATAGACCGGTTAGCCTAACGTCGGTGGTGGGGAAACTGCTGGAGTCAGTTATCAAGGATGTGATAACACCACATTTGGAAAGCGGTGAAATGATCGGACAAAGTCAGCATGGATTTGTGAAAGGAAAATCATGTCTGACGAATCTCATAGAATTTTTTGAGGATGTAACTAGTAGAGTGGATAGGGGAGAACCAGTGGATGTGGTATATTTGGATTTTCAAAAGGCTTTTGACAAGGTCCCACACAGGAGATTAGTGTGCAAACTTAAAGCACACGGTATTGGGGGTAAGGTATTGGTGTGGGTGGAGAATTGGTTAGCAGACAGGAAGCAAAGAGTGGGAATAAACGGGACCTTTTCAGAATGGCAGGGGGTGACTAGTGGGGTACCGCAAGGCTCAGTGCTGGGACCCCAGTTGTTTACAATATATATTAATGACTTGGATGAGGGAATTAAATGCAGCATCTCCAAGTTTGCGGATGACACGAAGCTGGGTGGCAGTGTTAGCAGTGAGGAGGATGCAGGGTGACTTGGATAGGTTGGGTGAGTGGGAAAACTCATGGCAGATGCAATTTAATGTGGATAAATGTGAAGTTATCCACTTTGGTGGCAAAAACAGGAAAACAGATTATTATCTGAATGGTGGCCGATTAGGAAAAGGGGAGGTGCAACGAGACCTGGGTGTCATTATACACCAGTCATTGAAAGTGGGCATGCAGGTACAGCAGGCGGTGAAAAAGGCAAATGGTATGCTGGCATTTATAGCGAGAGGATTCGAGTACAGGAGCAGGGAGGTACTACTGCAGTTGTACAAGGCCATGGTGAGACCACACCTGGAGTATTGTGTGCAGTTTTGGTCCCCTAATCTGAGGAAAGACATCTTTGCCATACAGGGAATACAAAGAAGGTTCACCAGATTGATTCCTGGGATGGCAGGACTTTCATATGAAGAAAGACTGGATGAACTGGGCTTGTACTCGTTGGAATTTAGAAGATTGAGGGGGTATCTGATTGAAACGTATAAGATCCTAAAGGGATTGGACAGGCTAGATGCAGGAAGATTGTTCCCGATGTTGGGGAAGTCCAGAACGAGGGGTCACAGTTTGAGGATAGAGGGGAAGCCTTTTAGGACCGAGATTAGGAAAAACTTCTTCACACAGAGAGTGGTGAATCCGTGGAATTCTCTGCCACAGGAAACAGTTGAGGCCAGTTCATTGGCTATGTTTAAGAGGGAGTTAGATATGGCCCTTGTGGCTACGGGGGTCAGGGGGTATGGAGGGAAGGCTGGGGCGGGGTTCTGAGTTGGATGATCAGCCATGATCATAATAAATGGTGGTGCAGGCTCGAAGGGCCGAATGGCCTACTCCTGCACCTATTTTCTATGTTTCTATAACGTATTGGGTGGGCACAGGAGTACATTCAGCCAGAGACTCATTCCTCCGAGATGCAGCACAGAGCGTCAAAGGAAGTCATTCCTGCCTGTGGCCATCGAACTTTACAACTTCTCCCTTGGAGGGTCAGACACTCTGAGCCGGTAGGCTGGTCCTGGACTTATTTCCTGGCATAATTTACATATTACTATTTAATTATCTATGGTTTTATTGCTACTTAATTATTTATGGTGTAACTGTAATGAAAACTAATTTCTCTCAGGATCAATAAAGTATGACTATGACTATGACTGCAACGATGCACTCTAATATTTGACATTTCCACCCATCCCAACAGCAAGCTGGAGCAGCAGTCTGCTGCAGGGACTCAGTGGGTCATGCATGCTGTGGTGGTAAAGGTATTGTCAATGCTTTCATAAAGCAGTGAATTAGTTTATCAATGTCACATTAAATTCTGTCCTTTTGCACAGTTTCAAGCTGAAACCTCTACAGAAAGATTAAATAAAGAAAGGTTAGCTTTATTTGTCACACGTGCATTGAAACATTGTCATTGTGGCTATCCCTCGAGGTCGAGGATGATGGTCTTCGTTCTGTTGGTCTACTTATGGGCTCTCAAGCGGCTTATGAGTCCAATCTTGGCTTTGGAAGTTCTTCCACATCCAGGAAGCAATGTGATATGATGCAATGTGTCATATGCATCAAATCAAATCAGTAAGAATTGTGCTGGAGAGCCTGACAAGTGTCACCACACTTCCTGTGCCAATCTGAAACCTCAATTGAAAGACTAAGTAAAGATTAGCTTTATTCGTCACATGCACGTTGCTTTGTTTACAAATTAAATCAGCAAGAGTTTTGCTGGGCTTCTAGCTCCAAGATGCCAGTCACCCTCACCAGTAAATCTTTGAAATGTGGGAGGAAACCAGAGCTTCCACAGAAAACTCAGGCAGTTGAAAGGAGAACTTACAAACAACGGCAGGATTTGAACAGCTTGCTGGCACTGTACAGTGATACGCTGACCGCTACCACCTCCCCCAATCCACACAGATGTGTCTTGACCTGCTGATTTTCTCCAGCACAGACTTACTGTTGCTTCCTCCCTGCAGTGACTGTTTTAAGGACGAGGGGCAAAGATGGGAGAAAGATACAATTTGATGCAAAGAGGAATTTCTTTTATACCAGTTACCTGGAACTCTGGAAATAAACACTCAGGGATTTCCAAAGGGAACTGATCAGGTATTTTATTTTTTTTTAGGGATACAGCATGGTCCTTCCAACCCAATGAGCTCACACCACCCAGTTACACCTGTGTGACCAATTAACAAAAACCTTTTGGATGTGGGAGGAAATGGGAGCACCCAGACAAAACCCACGCCGTCACGGGGAGAGCATATAAACAACTTATAGGCAGTGGCCGGAATTGATCCAGGTCACCAGCATTGAGGATGAGAGGGAAAGAGCAACAACAGGACTGAATAGCTTGTTCCACAACTTGGGCATGGAGTGAGTTCATGACCTCTTTCTGTGCACTAAAGATCTTATGAAAGGGCAGGAGGTCATTACACGCTCTCAATATTACTCACTGTAATTCTTTTCTCTTTTTGTATTTGTACAATTTGTGGTCTTTTGCACAATGGTTGCTTTTCCATCTTTGTGTGTATTTTTACATTGATTCTGCCGTATTTCTTTGTTCTACTGTGAATGCCCACAAGAAAATGAACCTCTGGGTCATATAGAATGAGATATACCTACTTTGATAATTAACTTACTTTGAAATCTTAGAATCTTTGATTAGAGCTTACAGGGACAGTGACCAAAGATGACGTTTTACTCTGTGACTCTTCTTCGACGGGTTAAAATTATTCTCAGCTCAGCCAGTTCACCAGAAGGTGACTCATAACACTGGCCAATCGCTGATCTATGGAACGGGTTAAGTTAAACAAAGCTGAACTAAATAAAGTCTTACACCATGCCTCATATGGATAAGTTGCCTTGCAAACCATGAGCATTATGAAGCAAATCCATCCACAGCACTTATCAATGGTTTCTGAGGGGGTCCGGTTTATGTCACACAGATCAGTGACCTTTAACCTTTGCTGTCCACTACTTCCGGTCCACAAATTTGAGGTGTATGGGTTTGCTAGGAGACAGTAAGCCACGGGTCTTGGCTAGGACAGTGCCTGTGTTGGGAGCCACTTGGATCTCAAATGTTTGCAGGAGCTGAAAAGATAAAGTTTGAATAGATTCAGATTAACAGTAACAAAATACAGTTACGTCGTGCCTTTATCAGTCATAAAGCACTGCAGTATAGAAATAGGTCCATCTGGTCTATGCCAAGCTGTTATTCTACCTGCACCTGGACGTAGCCTCCATTCCCCTCCTATCAACATACCTACCCAAACTTCTTAAATGCTGAAATTGAACTGGCATCCACTATCAGCTTCTTTCATATTCTCACTACCCTCTGAGTGAAGAAGATCCCTCATGTTCCCCTTATATATTTCACCTTCCACCTTTAACTCATGACCTCTAGTTTCCAGTTTCAGTCAACCTCAGTGGTAAAGCCAGCCTGAATAAGACCTATCCATACCCCTCTTAACTTTGCATACCTCAAATTTCTTTCGCCAGAGGGTGGTGAATCTGTGCAATTCATTGCCATAGATGGCTGTGGAGGACAAGTCAGTGGGCATATTTAAAGCAGAAGTTGATATGGTCTTGATGTATCAGGGTGTCAAAGGTTATGGGGAGAAGTCATGGCAGTGTGCCTCAGGGATCTGTACTGGGTCCAATGTTGTTTGTCATATATATTAATGATCTGGATGATGGGGTGGTAAATTGGATTAGTAAGTATGCAGATGATACTCAGATACATGGCATTGTGGATAATGAAGTAGGTTTTCAAAGCTTGCAGAGAGATTTAGGCCAGTTAGAAGAGTGGGCTGAAATATGGCAGATGGAGTTTAATGCTGAAAAATGTGAGCTGCTACATTTTGGTAGGACTAATCAAAATAGGACATACATGGTAAATGGTGGGGCATTGAAGAATGCAGTAGAACAGAGGGATCTTGGAATAATGGTGCATAGTTCCCTGAAGGTGGAATCTCATGTGGATAGGGTGGTGAAGAAAGCTTTTGGCATGCTGACCATTATTAATCAGAGTATTGAGTATAGGAGTTGGGATGTAATGTTGAAATTGTATAAGGCATTGGTGAGGCCAAATTTGGATTATTGTGTACAGTCCTGGTCACCGAATTATAGGAAAGATGTCAATAAAATTGAGAGAGTACAGAGGAGATTTACTAGAATGTTACCTGGGTTTCATCTCCTAAGTTACAGAGGAAGGTTGAACAAGTTAGGTCTTTATTGTTTGGAGCGTAGAAGGTTGCGGGGGGACTTGATAGAGGTGTTTAAAATTATGAGGGGGATAGATAGAGTTGATGTGGATGGGCTTTTTCCATTGAGAATGGGGGAGATTCAAACAAGAGGACATGATTTGAGAGTTAAAGGGCAAAAGTTTAGGGGTAACATGAGGGGGAACTTCTTTACTCAGAGAGTGGTAGCTGTGTGGAACGAGCTTCCAGCAGAAGTGGTTGAGGCAGGTTCGATGTTGTCATTTAAAATTAAATTGGATAGATATATGGACAGGAAAGGAATGGAGGGTTATGGGCTGAGTGCAGTTCGGTGGGACTAGGTGAGAGTAAGAGTTCGGCATGGACTAGAAAGGCCGAGATGGCCTGTTTCCGTGCTGTAATTGTTATATGGTTATATATGGTTAAGTCAGGAGAATGGGGCTGAGAGGGATCATAAATCAGCCATGATAGAATGGCATAGCAAACTTGATGGGCTGAATGGCCTGATTCTGCTCCCCTGTCTTATGGTCTAAATATTTTTTACCTTTCACCCCTTTACCTATGATCTGCAGTTCTCATCTTGCCCAACCTCAGTGGAAAAAGCCTGCTTGTATTTGCCCTATCCATACACCTCATAATCTGTGCATCTCCACTAAATCTCCCCTTTTCTCTTACACTCCACTGAGTAAAGTTCAAACTGACTCAACCTTTCCATATGACGTTAAAATATTAAGGTGTGCTAGGCTTCATTAATAGGGGGATTGAGTTCAAGAGTAGAAAGGTCATGTTGCAACTCTACAAATCTCTGGTGAGACCACAGTTGTGTTCAGTTCTGGTCACTTCATCATAGGAAGGATGTGGAAGCTATGGAGAGGATGCAGAGATTTATCAGGATGTTGCCTGGATTGGAAGACAAGTCTTATGAGGCAAGGTTAGCAGAACTGGGACTTTTCTCTTTGGAGCGTAGAAGGATGAGAGGGGGCTTGATAGAGGTCTACAAGATTATGAGAGGCATAGATAGGGTGGATAGCCAGTATGTTTCCCAGGGCACGAATAGCAAACACCAGAGGGCACATGTACAAAGTTAAGGGAGGGAAGCTTAGGGGAGACATCAGGTTTAAGTTTTTTTACACAGAGGTGTCTGGAATGATTTGCCAGGGATGGTGGTGGAGGCTAAAACATTAGGGGTATTTACGAGCCTCATTGTCAGGCACATGGATGAAAGAAAAATAGACGGTTACCGGGTAGTGTGGGTTTAGTACTTTTTTTTAAGGAATATATGGGTGGGCACAACATCAAGGGCCGAAGGGCCTGCACTTTGCTGTAGTATTCTAGTGTCTGGTGAAAACATTCTGCAGTGCATCAGAAAAGCCGTGAGTGGCACTGAGCCCTGGGTATCCGAGGCAGGCATATGAACAAAGGGAGTGTGCACTCTAGTGAGTTAAGCTTGGCAAAGGAATTCCAGAACTTAGACCTAGGTAGCCAGTGTCATGGGAAACGCAGGGACTGAAGACCAGAGGGCAGAGTTGGAGAAGTGCAGGGATCTTAGTACATGGGGTCCAGAGATTGAATACAAAACTGGCCACATTTTCGAGGACAGGGGATTGTGATGGAGGGGTGTTATTCTGGCTGGAGGTCTATGATCAGGTGGTGTTCTGCTGGGACACCTGTTGTGAATGACATTTGGACAGAAATGTAGATGTGCAGACGCCATGAAAATCTGCAGAGTTGTGGATTATAGAACCAAGAGCATAGAATACAGGTAGCACTGTAGCGCAGTGGATGGGGAAACACTGTTACAGTGTCAGCGACCTGGGCTCCACTCCCACCGCTGCCTGTAAAGAGTTTGTATGCTGTCCCTGTGTCTGCGTGGGTTTCCTCGCACCTCCCAGAGACAGTCGGTTAATTAGTCACGTTGGTGAAACTGGGCCGTGTGAGCCTGGTTCCATGTTGTAGCTCAAAATGCATCGAACAAACATGAGAACAGGACAGTATAGCACACCGCAGGCCCTTCGGCCCACAATACTGTGCTGACCTTTCAACCTACTCTAAGATCAATCTCAACATTCCCTCCTACACAGCCTCCACTTTTCTTTCATCCATGTGCCTATCTAAGAGTTTTTTAAATGACCCTAACATATCTTCCTCTATCACCACTGCTGGTAGTGTGCTCCACACACCCACCACTCCCTGTGTCTAGAGAACTTACCTCTGATATCACCCCCGCCTACACTTTTCTCCAATCACCCTAAAAATATGCCCCTGCTACCTTTATCACATCACCTTACACCCTTCCCTCCAGCAAGAAAAGCTCATACTCGCTTAAGCTATCCTCATAAGATATGCTTCCTAATCTGGGCAGCATCCTGGTAAGCCTCCTCTAAAGGCTGAGCCTGTGGCCTGGTAGCACAGCAGTCAGTGTAATGCTTTACGGTGCACTGTCTGTAAGACCAGAGTTCAATTCTCGCCACTATTTGTAAGAAGTTTGTACTCTCTCTCCATGACCATGTGGGTTTCCTCTGGGTGCTCTGGTTTCCTCTGAAGATGTACAGTCCCATTATGATGAGTGAGCTGTGGGCCTGCTGCACTGGGGACACTTATGGATTGCATCCAGTACATCTTCGTACAATGAGGGTCATTGACACAAATGAGATATTTTACTGTATGTTTCAATATTCCATGTACACGTGACAAATAAAGCTCACCTTTATGATCTTTCTTTAAGGATACAGCAGTGTACAGATCAGTTGGAAACATGGGTGGAGAAATGGCAGATGAGTATAACGTGGGTAAATGTGAGATGCTGTAAGTCAAAGGTGAGAGAAAAGTATTCAGTAAATGCCAGGGCAGTGAGGAACACTGATGTGCAGAGGGAAACTCGAAAACGTTCACTTCTACATTGTACCATAGTGAGCATTCAGACTGGCCGCTGCACCATCTGCTATTGGTGGGGGAGGTGCTACTGCACAGGATCAAAATAAATTGCAGAGAGCTCCATCGTGGGTACTAGCCCCCATAGTATCCAAGACATCTTCAAGGAGCGATGCCTCAGAAAGGTGGCATCCATCACCCAGGACATGCCCTCTTCTCATTGTTACCATCTGGAGCGAGGTACAGGAGCCTGAAGACACACACTCACTGATTCAGAAACAGCCGCTTCCCCTCTGCCATCTGATTTCTGAATGAACATTGAACCCATGAACACTGCCTCACTACTATTTTTTCACTATTTGTGTTTTTGCACTATTTATTTTAATGTAACTTTTAACATACATATATACTTACTATAAATCAGTTCTTCTTTTCTGTATTTCTCATGTATTGATCGTACTGCTGCCACAAATTTAAGTTGCACGACATATGCCAGAGGTATTAAACCTGATTCTGATCTGGGGATGCAAGTCCATTGCTCATTGAAAGCGGTGCACAAAAGCGCAGGAGTACACTGTACTTGTCACATTGGCCAGGGCATTAATGATAAAAGTTGGCCTGTTTTGTAGCAGCTGTATAAAATGTTCGACCCAGGGGCCAATGTCACACCATCCTTCAGGATACTGACATGTTTAACCTCCTGCTTCGGCAGTCTGAAGTACCTACTTGCCTAAAGTAGACTTCAATCATAGCAGCGCCCAAGATGAGAATGTTAACTTTCCTCAGTGACTATTGTCCAAGAGCACTTACATTAACTGTGATGCAGAGCTCACTCACTCACCTCATACTGAACAGATTCTACAACCTATCGACTCACTTTCAAGGACCCTACAACTCATGGTCTCAGTATTATTTATTTATTTATTATCATTATTAGCTTTTTTTATTTGCAGTTTTTCTTTTGCACATTGTCAGTCTTTGTGTATAGTTTCTCACTGACTCTATTGTATTCCTATGTTCTACTGTGAATGCCTGCAAGAAAATGAATCTCCAGGTGGCATATGGTGACATTTAGTACTTTGATAATAACTTTAGCTGGGCTGCATTTCAAGAACTCTCTTGTATTCTGATACAGGAAAGATGTGAAGACATTGCAGAGTGTGCAAAAGAGTCTCAGCATGATGTTCCCAGCTTAGAGAGTGTTAGTTCTAAGGAAAGAAAGAGTTTAGCTTTATTTGTCACATGTACATCGAATCAGAGTGAAATCTGTCCTTTGTATCAACAATGAACAGAGCCCAAATATAAGCTAGGGGCAGCCCACAAGTCTTGCCACACTTCCGGTCAACGTAACGTGAACACAACTCACCATCTTCCGGTAAGATGGCGATGTGCTTGGTCACAGCAGTCTCTCTGGGTTCAACAAAAGGTGCAAATATTTATCTTCAATGTTTTGTTGTGCGATCACAAGACCTTGTTGGACATTGGTAATATAAAATCCTGAAAGTCAGGTTCATTGGTGAGACCGACCGTGGAAAAGCAGCATGGTCTTGGGTTATTGCTGGGATCAAGCCTTCAGGCCTTCAGACAGCCACCCGGGGAGGCAGACTGCCTGTTACACACTGTTACAGCCACCCAGGGAGGTGGCCTGCCTGTTACAGCCACCCAGGGAGGCAGCCTGCCTGTTACACACCGTTACAGCCACCCAGAGAGGTGGCATGCCTGTTACACACTGTTACAGCCACCTAGAGAGGGGGCATGCCTGTTACACACCGTTACAGCCACCTAGAGAGGGGGCATGCCTGTTACACACCGTTACAGCCACCTAGAGAGGAGGCATGCCTGTTACACACTGTTACAGCCACCTAGAGAGGGGGCATGCCTGTTACACACTGTTACAGCCACCTAGAGAGGGGGCATGCCTGTTACACAGTGTTGCAGCCACCCAGGGAGGCGGCCTGCCTGTTACACACCATTACAGCCTGATACAGACACCCAGGAAGGCAGTGTGGGAGAGATTAGAGGCACAGCAGGAGTGCTGGAATCCGTGCTGGGTTGGGCCTGGCTGGGTCCATCCGTGTTGCTCTCCGGTGTTCACCCCTTGCAAGACAAGCTGATTCACCTCTATCTGTTGGTATGGAACTGCTGTGCTTGTTCTTGCAGAAACAAAGATCCAGGACGACATCGATCATCAGGGACTTGTGCAAGTATTTTTTATGACTATATATGCTGTGTGGGACTGTGTGAACGGCACTTTGCATGTAGGCCCCAGAGGAACACAGTTCTGTTTAGCTTTATACATGTGTATGGCTGAATGACAACTGAATTTGAAAGCCACATGGTCACGGGGAGAACCTACAAACTCCTGAAAGACAGTGGCAGGACTGAACTCCAAACACAGGCGTTTAAAGTGACACACTGACTATCATGCTACTGTACTGCCCCAATGGGCACCCAGACACCGACACATCAAGGATAAAGTGGATCAGCTGGACCGTTTTCTCCTAATGCCACAGCTCAGTATGACAAACATCCTGCCGAAGACTATGAGAAATTTCAGAGAGTTTTGAATGTTGTCCAATCTATCACACAAACTGTGTTTCCTTCCACTGACTATCTACACTTCCTGCTGCTCAGGAAAGCAGCCAACATCATCAAGGTCACACCACCCACCCTGGTCAGTTCCCCCAAACTGGACTTTCCCCCACCCTGGTCATTCCCCCACACCCTGGTCATTTCCCCCCACCCTGGCCATTCCCCCCACCACCCTGGTCAGTTCCCTCCACCCACCGGAGCATGAGAGTAGGAACCACGAAGGGACCTCTCAAACACTGGAGAATAGACTCTAACCTGATCTTCCACCCTATCTCCAGGTGCCCCTCGCACTACATTTGTTTGCCTTCGCCCACGATGTTGTGCCAACTCTATTATCTACCTTAAGGTCAATCCATCCTCGGGGCAGCCCGACACAGAACACAGAACATGTGTAGAACAGTACAGGCCCTTCGGTCCACGATGTTGTGCTCTCCTTTTAACCATTCCAAGATCAGTCTAACCTTTCCCACCCATGTAGCCCGCATTTTTCTATCAACTATCATCACATTTAACGGCAATGCAGGCTCAAAGGACCAAATCACCTTCTCCTCTTACCTTGTAGCAATACATGACTGACAAATACGACATTTTGCAATAGAATACATAAAGTACCAAAATTTCAATAATCAATCTATGCTAAATGGTTTTCATTTCCTTTTTCTCAAAGAACATAGGAGAGTGCTGCACAGTCCAGGCCCTTCAGCCTGCGATGTCATGCTGGCCTTTTAACCTACTCCAAGTTCAGTCTAACCCTTCCTTCCCACACAACCCTCCATTTTCTATCACCTCTGTGCCTGTTGAAGGGTCTCTTGTGTATCTGCCTCTCCCACCACCCTTGGCAGCGCTCCACACACCCACCGCTCTGTCAAAGTCACCTCTTGTTGTCCTTCGTTCCAAAGAGAAAAGCCTGAGCTCACTCAACCTGTTGTCATAAGACACGCTCTCTAATCCAGGCATCATCAGTTTACTTTGTACTACCTCAATGTACTTGGATCCTTGTACGGTTCTCAAGCAGACATGAGCTTTTCACTGCATCTTGGTACACGTGGCAAAAAGAACCACCAATGCTGGTATGGGAAGCAAGTGACAGCCCACGTCCGTGATCAGGGAGACCTGTCAGTGACACAGTAACAACCCACGTCCGTGATCAGGGAGACCTGTCAGTGACAGTGACAGCCCACGTCTGTGATCAGGGAGACCTGCCAGTGACAGTGACAGCCCACGTCTGTGATCAGGGAGACCTGTCAGTGACACAGTGACAGCCCACGTCCGTGATCAGGGAGACCTGTCAGTGACAGTGACAGCCCACGTCTGTGATCAGGGAGACCTGTCAGTGACACAGTGACAGCCCACGTCTGTGATCAGGGAGACCTGTCAGTGACACAGTGACAGCCCACGTCCGTGATCAGGGAGACCTGTCAGTGACAGTGACAGCCCACGTCTGTGATCAGGGAGACCTGTCAGTAACACAGTAACAACCCACATCCGCGATCAGGAAGACTGCCAGTGACACAGTGACAGCTCACACCCGTGATCGGGAATACCTGCCAGTGACAACCCACATCTGTGATTGGGAAAACCTGCCAGTGACAGTGACAGCCCACGTCCGTGATCAGGGAGACCTGTCAGTGACACAGTAACAACCCACATCCGCGATCAGGGAGACTGCCAGTGACACAGTAACAACCCACATCCGCGATCAGGGAGACTGCCAGTGACACAGTGACAGTTCACATCCGTGATTGGGAAAACCTGCCAGTGACAGTGACAGCCCAAATCCGTTATCAGGGTGACTTGCCAGTGAAACAGTGACAGCCCAAATCCGTGATCGGGAAAACCTGCCAGTGACAGTGACAGCCCACGTCCGTGATCGGGGAAAACCTGCCAGTGACAGCCCACGTCCATGATCAGGGAGACCTGCCTGTGTAAGTGCAAGCTGGATTTGCAGCTCTGCGATCCTGCGCCCCACGCAGCTCCTCACTCCATAACCGAATGGGATGGCTGCAAAGTTATCCACCCGGTCCGTGTTGGCCTTCCGCAGCCAACGCTGGGGCAGGAACTCTCCCGGACTGTTGAAAACCTCACCATCGTGTGATGTGGAATAGTGGCAGAGAGCAAGCTGGGTCTGTGGGTGCAGAGAGAGAGAGAGAGAGAGAGAGAGGGTGGGGGGGGGGAAATGAGGTCAAGATTCAGGATTTAAATTTATCACAGGTACATCAGATTTACAGAAATGCATCATTTGCGTTAACACAACTGAAAGTGTGCTGTGGGCAGCCTGTAAATGTCGCCCCCTTTTGGTGCTGACATAGCAATGCTCAGCAAAGCAATGCAGAACACAACAAGCAACTGGACAACAGCAAAACAAGTCCCTTACCTCCCCCCCACACTCCCCTATCCATACACACGGACAGTCCCCCGACCCTGGGACAGATCTCCA
This sequence comes from Mobula hypostoma, assembly GCF_963921235.1. NCBI lineage: Eukaryota > Metazoa > Chordata > Chondrichthyes > Myliobatiformes > Myliobatidae > Mobula > Mobula hypostoma. The sequence continues at coordinate 102,244,824 of NC_086102.1, forward strand.
GACTTTGGGCATTGGGCTTCAACTTCCTCAGTCCACGAATCATCGCAGACTCCTTTCTCATCACTCCCTTGTCAGACTCATTTTATTTATCACGTGCACATTGAAACATTCAGTGAAATGAGTCTTTTGACCAACACATATAGGGATGCACAGCAAGTGTCACCACTCATTTCGGCGCCAACATAGCATGCCCAAATGCTCGGTAGAGCAATACAGAAAGAGCAAACAACAACAGAAAAACAAGTCCCATTCCTGCCAGCCACACCCCGCCTCCCAGCCAGCAGAGAGAATAATCGGTTTTGTTTGGAAAAGTAAATAAAGATCTCACTCCGCTTGGGATGAAATATCCTCCAACAACCATGTCCTCTTGGGTGATTCGACCATTTCCAGGGAGAACAGGAAACATCCTGTTTGGGAGAACAAGAAGGAATTTTATGTTTAAGTCATTTGGGTTTACAATTTAAGATTCCAAGCTAGTCAAAGGTTGACTTAAACTAGGGCCTCTGTTGGATGAGGTACCTGTAGAGCAACCAGATTGTAGGTAAATGGGTAAGTTGGTTTGCGAGTGTTAGATGTACCAACATACAGTGAAAAACTTTTGTTTTACATGCAGTTGATACAAATCATTCCATTAAGGGCATTGGGAGAAACTATGGAATGAAGAGCATAAGACATAGGAACAGAATTAGGCCATTCAGCCCATTGAGTCTTCTCCGCAATTCCATCATGGCTGAGTTATTATCCCTTTCAACCCTATTCTCCTGCCTTCTTCCTGTAACCTTAGACATGCTGATTAATTAAGAACCTATCAACCAATGAAGGTTCATAGTTAGAGAAAGTGCAGATCAAACAGACAGTAAGATGCAAGGCCGTAACAAGGTACATTGTGAGGTGAAGAATCCATTTTATTGTACTAGATACCATTTAGTAGTCTTATAAGAGTAGGTACACGCTGTCCTTCAGCCTGGTGGTAGGAACTTTAAGGATTTTATATCTTCTGCCTAATTGGAGGAGGAGAAGAGAGAATATCCGGGATGGGTAGAGTCTTTGATTATATTGGCTGCTTTCTGAGGCAGTAGGAAGTACAGACATAATCCATGGAGCGAAGTTGCTTTCCGTGATGTGCCGAGCTATGTCTCTAACTCTCTGTAGTTTCTTACAGTCTCCAACAGAGCAACTGCCAGACCAAACCATGATGCATTTGGATAGGATGCTTCCTACTGGTAAGGGTTAAAGGGGACATGTCAAAATTCTTAAGCCTCCTGAGGATGTTGATGTTCGCACTGGTGAACTTTCTTGGTCATGGTTAAACCTGGACAGGCTATTGGCGATGTAAGCTCCTACAACACAGCTCTGTAGAGAATTCTACTCACGGGCCCGTAGAGGATCGCGGACACGGTTCTGTAGAGGATCGCAAACACGGGCCCGTAGAGGATCGCGGACACGGGCCCGTAGAGGATCGCGGACACGGGCCCGTAGAGGATCGCGGACACAGGCCCGTAGAGGATCGCGGACACAGGCCCGTAGAGGATCGCAGACACGGGCCCGTAGAGGATCGCGGACACGGGCCCGTAGAGGATCGCGGACACGGTTCTGTAGAGGATTGCAGACACGGGCCCGTAGAGGATCGCGGACACGGGCCCGTAGAGGATCGCGGACACGGTTCTGTAGAGGATTGCAGACACGGTTCTGTAGAGAATTGCAGACACGGTTCTGTAGAGAATCGTAGACACAGTTCTGTAGAGAATTGTACACATGGCTCTGTAGAGAATCATAGACATGCTTCTGTAGAGAATTGTAGACATGGTTCTGTAGAGAATCGTAAACACGGTTCTGTTTGAGACCACACAAAACAGTAGAGAACTGTAGACACAGTTCAGCATATCATGGAAAGTTCCAATTTAAGATGGCGCTGGTGAAGATCAGCGACTATTTTTCACTGGCAAACAAAGGAAACATCTAAATACTTTCTCAACAACATTTTTTTCTGGTAAAGAATCACTACAAACAATAGCTCTGAGTTTCAATCTATTTAGCACCGGGCTGAATTGGAAAGTTCAGCTACAAGCTGAATTGCTGCAGTGGGGTCCACGTCCCAGAGCATATCGTTGTGACAGAACCCAACGTCTGGTAAACGATTTAAGCACCTCAGCAGATGAGAAGGTCAGGGTGTCAGGGTGGAGATGAGGGACGGTCTGGTTCAGCTCACTGCTCTGCAATGTTTTCTTGGCTCTGCCTGAACTGAGGCTATAGCTTTGTGTCTGTGCACTTCAGTTCTGAACGCTACTTGCTTGCTTTTATTGTTTTTTTCTCTCTGCACATTGGGTGTTTGACAGTTTTGTTTGATGGATTATTTTGGGTTTCTTTTTTTGCGGCTGCCTGTAAGGAGAAGAATCTGAAAGCTGTATAATGTATACATAGTTTGATTATAAATGATCTTTTTGAACCCAGCCTCCACTCCATGGACTCTGCCTCAGGGAAGCAGCCAGCAAGATCAAAGACACCACCCACCACAGACATTCTGACTTCTCCCCCCACCCACCCACTGAAAGATACAAAAGCCTGAAAGCACGTACCCCCAGGCCCAAGGACCGAATCTTCCTCACTGCGCAATCCCTAGCACAGTGAGGCAGGCTCTTGATCTTGTCTACCTGTACAGCCCTTCGTTACACTCTGTGCTGCAGCCTGTTATCATTTCACCTTGCCTTTCCTCAGTGCACCATATCTCAGTACACATGCAATGTGGGGTGAGTTTCTGGCGGGGTGAGAAAGAGAGGGAAGGGGGTTGCATTAGAATGGGAGAAGAGTAGCCAATGCACGTCGGAGAAATGAAACCACTGTGCCACTGACTGGGGTTAGATTCCTGCCGCTGTCTGTAAGGAGGTTGTACGCTCTCCCCGTTACCTCTGGGTGCTCTGGTTTCCTCCCACATTCCTCACACACATAGGTTAGTAAGTTGTGGCAACGCTACATTGGTACCAGAAGCAGGGGCAGCACCTGCGGGCTGTTCCCAGCATGGTCCTTGGACTGTTGACGCAAACCATGCATTTCACCAAGTGTTTTGATGAACATGAGGTAAATAAAGCCAACCTTTAAATTTTACTCAAATGCACATGTTTCTTTGGGTAAAGTAATGACTCTCCCAGTCCCTGCTGAAACAGCTTAATCCCTGCAGCCCCTCCACCACCAGTGAGGAATAAAACCACAAGAAAGGGAGGTTAGAGAGATTGTGACAAGTACATAGAAACAGCGAAACATACAGCGAAATGCATCATGGTCATCGATAACTAACACCATCTGAGGATTACTTTGGGGGCAGCCCGCTGGTGTCGCCAGCATAGCAGGCCCACAGCTAACCCTAATCCCAACCCGTGTTTGTTTAGGAATGTGGGAGGAAACCAGAGCACCCAGAGGAAACCCACTCGGTCATGGGGAGAACATAGAAGTCCTTACAGGCAGCAGCTGGAATTGAATGCTGGTTTGTGATTGCAGGCTGTAAAGAGATAGGTTGACTGCTAAGCTGCCACAAAGTGATGGTTTTACCTCAGTGTTTCCTTAAGGACACAGCGGACCAGAGGCAATTTGGACAGGTCCTGGACTGTTGGAGTCATATCCTGTCCCAGGTTCCGGAGGATTTCTTCAGACACCGATCTCTGGATGGCCGGATAGCTGGCCAGTAAATATGTGCACCACGACAAAGTAAAGGAAGTCTGCAGGGAACAACCACACATCAACAAGACACAAGACAGGACAGAAGTGTTTCTCTCCTTTCTACCTCCATTGGTATGGACGGTAATTAGAGATTTAGAGATAAAGGCCTTTCTGCCCAATGAGCCCCTGCCACCCAAATTGGACTCTTGCGACCAATTAGCCTACCAACTCACAGGTCCTTGGGTTGTGGGAGGAGACCAGAGCACTGGGAAGAAACCCACGTGGCCACATCTCCTTATAAACAGTGGCAGGAATTGAAGCCGGGTCATTGGTGCTATAAGCCATTAAGCCAAATGCTACACCGTGCATGTGACAATATATACCAGGCTCAATGACAATTTCTATCCCACTGTTACCAGACTCTTGTATGATAAGATGCATTCTTGGCCTCACAATCTACTATATTATGATCTTGCACTTTATCATTTACCTGCAGTGCAACTTTTTGATATCTTTTACACTTAATTCTGCAATGTTTTTATTTTGCCTTGCTCTTGCTCAATGTACATGATTTGATCTGTATAGACAGTATGCAAGACCATCTTTGCACTGTACCTTGGCACGTGTGACAATAATAAACTGATTTACCAAGCTGGTTTCCTCCAGTGCTTTAAGGATTAGCTTTATTTGTCACATGCAAAATGTGAACTGCCTCATTTGTGCCAACGCCCAGCGCAGTCCAAATCTGTGTTGCCATGCTTCTGGTGCCAACACAGCATGCCCACAACTTACCAACCATATACCTTTGGAAGATGGGAAGAAACTGGAGCACCTGGAGACATCCCACGTGGTCACTGAGAGAGCACTGTCCTTACAGACAGCGAATGAAACTGAACCCCGATCGTGGCTGCAGTAAAGCGCTATGTTAACCACTACACTAACTGCGCTGGCTTTGTGTGGGTTGCTACTGTGTTACTTTACATCATCACAGTAAGATTTCCTCCTTTGTGTCATTATAAGATTCTGTAAGGTGGCACTTGCTGATGGTAAAAGCAGTTTAGCATTCACTGTATATATTTAGAGACACAGCAGGGAAGAGGCCTTCCTGGCTGAATGAGCCAAGCTGGCCAGCAACCCACTGACTGAACCCTGGCCTAATCACAGGACAACTTATAATGACCAATTGGCCTACTAACTGGTTTGTCTTTGGACTGTGGGAGGAAACCAGAGCACCCAGAGGAAACCCATGCGGTCACCATACAAGCTCCTCACAGACCACACTGGAATTGAACACCTCCAACTGCAATAGCATCATGCTAACCGCTACGCTACCGCAGCACTGTGGATGTAACAGGTGCTACACAAAGCAAGGCCTGCTCAGACTTACTGTATCTACGCCCGCCAGCAGCAGCTCAGTCATGTTGGCGTAGATCTCCTCCAGCGTCATCTCCTGACTGACCAGTAGCTGGGTCAGCAGTCCACCCTGGACCTCCTCTCCCTGTTTCAGCTCTCGTGCAATCTCAGCCAGCTTTCTATTAACGTGGATCTCACCTGGTTAGATGTGACGGGGAGGTTGGAAAAGAGGCAGTCAACATAAGACCATAAAACATAGGAGCAGAATTAGGCCACTCGGCCCATCGAGTCTGCTCGCCATTCCATCATGTTTGTTTTTATTATCCCTCTCAACTCCAAACTCCTGCCTTCACACTGTAACCTTTGAACCCCCACTAATAAAGAAGATATCAATCTCCACTTTAAGTATACCCAATAACTTGACGTTCACCGCTCGTTGTGGCAATGAATTCCTCTGGCTAAAAAAAATTCCTCCTCATCTCTGTTTTAAAGGGTCATCCTTCTACTCTGAGGCTGTGCCCTCTGGTCCTGGACTTCCCCACTATAGGAAACATCCTCTGCATGTTTACTCTATCTCGGCCTTTCAATATGCAGTAAGTTTCAATGAGATCCCCCCATCATTTTTCTAAATTCCAGCAAGTACAGGCCCACAGCCATCTAATCCTTGCCGTGTCTTCACCATCCCCTCTGACCTACCCCTCTTTGAAGCTCTGTTTTGGCCTCAGCAAGTGTTTTACCTTTGTCTCCCTTTGGCCGTACCTCAGCGAGTTCTAGGCCTGCCACAACGCTGAGGTCATCTTCTGTCACCTCTGTCTCCGAGCCCACTTCTTTGGCAAGAATTCCACACACTATGCTGATGACCCCTTCTCTCATCTTGAATCCTCCTCCTCTTCTTGAACACACTGCCCAGGTTCTCTGCCTGCTGTGTATCTTTTCACCTCAAATTACCGACAAGACATCAACCAACCTCAGCACCCCTCTCTCCTCCCCGAACCTTACTCCCTCTGAACGTACTGCCCTCCACTCTCTCTGCACCAATCCCAACTTCACAGTCAAACTCACAGACAAAGAGGGTGCTGGAGTAAAGAGTGGACACTTCAGGACTGGAAAGGAAGGGGGAAGATGGCAGAATGAAAAGGTGGGGGGAGGGGAGGTGATAGATGGGTGGGAAAGGTCAGGGGCTGGAGAGGAAGGAATCTGATAGGAGAGGAGAGTGGACAATAGGAGGAGGGGACCCATGGGGAAGTAATAGGGAGGTGAGAAGGTAGGCAGTTGGGTTGGCACGGCAGTGTAGTGGTCAGTTCCTGCCACTGTCTGTCAGGAGTTTGTATGTTCTCCCCACGACCACATGGGTTTCCTCCAGGAGCTGCGGTTTCCTCCCACAGTCCAAAGACATACTGGTTGGTAGGTTAATTGGTCATTGTAAACTGTCCTGTGAATGTGTTAGGATTAAATTGGGGGAGAGTTGGGTGGCTCGGCTCAAAGGCTCAAAGGGCCCCTTCTGCTGTATCACCATTGGAAGAGGTGATAGGTGAGAGTGGGGATTGGAGGAAGCATGGGGGGTGGGGGAACAGACAGACTGTAAGGTGTTGTTCCTTCACCCTGGGCCAGCGTGTCAGAACAGGAATGGGAACTGGAATGGAAGTGTTTGGCCAGAGGGAAGCTCTGCTTGTGGCAGATGGTTAAACTGGACCCTAATCTACAACGGGTCTCACTAATATGGATGAAGACACATCAGGAGGCAACACCTCACCTGTGAATCTATTGTGTCCAGTGCAGCCTCCTCTACATTGGTGAGACCTGTCGTAATTCAGAGGACCGCTTCGTCGAACACCTCCATGCTATCTGCCAAAATCAGAACTTCCCAGTGGCCAATCATTTTAATTCCTATTCCTATTCCCATTCCGACATATCAGTCCACGGCCTCCCCTTGTGACATGATGAAGCCACCCTCAAGGTGGAGGAGCAACACCTCATATTCCATCTGGGTAGCCTCCAACCTGATGGCAAAAAATCCCTCCCCTCCCCTCTTCTTTTATTCCCTACTCTGGTCTTTAACCTCTTCTCACCTGCCTATCACATCCACGTGGGTCCCCTCCTCTTTCCCTTTCTCCTATTGTCCACTCTTCTCTCCTATTAGATTCCTTCCTCTCCAGCCCTTTACCTTTCCCACCCACCCGACTGTAGCTATCACCCCCCAGCTAGCCTCCTTTCCCTCTCCTATTTTTTTGTTCCGGCATCTTTCCCCTTCTTTCTTATCCTGAAGAAGGGTCTTGGCCCGAAACATTGACTGTTTATTCATGTCCATAGATGCTGCCTGACCTGCTCAGTTCCTCCAGCATTTTGAGTGAAATATGCAAGACAAGCTTTTCACTGTATCGCAGAACGCAGGAATCATAAACCAATTCCAATTCAGACCCAATAGGAAAGGAGGACTGCTGATGTTACTTTCCAAACCATGAAGGCATGGGACTTGGAGTGAAATCTTTGGGCAGTTGTGTTCCCATGGATCTATAAACCTCTGGAACATTAAAGAGCCTCATGGACAGGAGAGTAGGGCAATGAGTCCAAAAGTTTGCCCCTTCTTGTTTGGACAATTCGGAATCGGAATTGAGTTCATCATCACTGACATATATTGTGTAATTGGTTGCTTTGCAGTAACAGTACAGAGCAAGACATAAAAATTACCATAAGCCACAAAATAAACAAACAAACAAACAAATAAATAAATAGTGCAAAGGACTAATAGTGGGGTAGTGTTCATGGACCATGATGAAATCTGCTGGCGAAGGAGAAGAGCAGCTCTTAACACTGAGTGTGCATCCTCAGGCTCCTGTACCTCCTTCCTGAGGGCAGTAATGAGAAGAGGGCATGTCCTGGATAGCGAGGGTCCTTCATAATGAATGCCACCTTCTTGAGGCACTGCCTCTGTATTCCGTCTCATGCTAACCACAAATTAATACAACCTCCAGCTTTCCAGAGTAGATCCAATTCTTGGTGCTTTCTTCCACACCCCAACAAAAAATATCTCTCCCCACCATTGAGGACAGCCTGCAAGATGCAGTGTCTCAGGAAGGCAACATCCATCATCAGGAACCCCCACCATGTGGGCCATGCCCTCTTCTCGATGCCACCATTGGGCAGGGGGTACTGGGGCATGAAGACCCACATCTCGAGGTTCAACAGCAGCTTCTTCCCCACCACCATCAGGTTCTGGAAGTGACCTGAAAAACTTTAGACTGTATTTCTCCCAACTTCCGCTAATGTCATAAGTTTAATTTGTCATAAGGTGTATAAGATGATGAGAGGCATTGATTGTGTGCATAGTCAGAGGCTTTTCCCCAGGCTGGAATAGCTAACACGAGGAGGCACAATTTTGAGGTGCTTGAGAGTAGGTACAGATGAGATGTCAGGGGTAAGTTTTTTTAAATGCAGAGAGTGGTGAGTGCGTGGAATGGGCTGATGACGATACTGGTGGAGGCAGACTTAAGAGACTTTTGGATAGGTACATGGAGCCCAGTAAAATAGAGGGCTATGGGTAATTACCCTATAGGTAATTCCTAAAGTACATGTTCAGCAAAGCATTGTGGGCTGAAAGACCTGTATTGTGCTGTAGGTTTTCTATGTTCTATAAGTTATGTATCATTTATGGTCATATAAGCTTATGCAATTTATGTTTGACCTGTTTGTAATGCTGCTGCAGAAAACATTTTTCCCAGCATTTATACCCTACACAATGGGAAAACATCGGGAACAGACGTTGAGGGAGGAAAACAAGCCACACATTCACAAGGACACGATGCTAACTGAATCAGGAAAAAAGATACACGTTTATAAGGACATAATAAGGACATAATAAGGACTTAGGAAAAGGGGAGGTGCAACGAGACCTGGGTGTCATTATACACCAGTCATTGAAAGTGGGCATGCAGGTACAGCAGGCGGTGAAAAAGGCGAATGGTATGCTGGCATTTATAGCGAGAGGATTCGAGTACAGGAGCAGGGAGGTACTACTGCAGTTGTACAAGGCCTTGGTGAGACCACACCTGGAGTATTGTGTGCAGTTTTGGTCCCCTAATCTGAGGAAAGACATCTTTGCCATAGAGGGAGTACAAAGAAGGTTCACCAGATTGATTCCTGGGATGGCGGGACTCTCATATGAAGAAAGACTGGATGAATTGGGCTTGTACTCGTTGGAATTTAGAAGATTGAGGGGGGATCTGATTGAAACGTATAAGATCCTAAAGGGATTGGACAGGCTAGATGCAGGAAGATTGTTCCCGATGTTGGGGAAGTCCAGAACGAGGGGTCACAGTTTGGGAATAGAGGGGAAGCCTTTTAGGACCGAGATTAGGAAAAACTTCTTCACACAGAGAGTGGTGAATCTGTGGAATTCTCTGCCACAGGAAACAGTTGAGGCCAGTTCATTGGCTATATTTAAGAGGGAGTTAGATATGGCCCTTGTGGCTACGGGGGTCAGGGGGTATGGAGGGAAGGCTGGGGCGGGGTTCTGAGTTGGATGATCAGCCATGATCATAATAAATGGCGGTGCAGGCTCGAAGGGCTGAATGGCCTACTCCTGCACCTATTTTCTATGTCTTTCTATGTCTATAATGCTAACTGAATCGGAAAACAACCACACGTTCACAAGGACACGACGCTTACTGAATCGGAAAAGTCCATCCCAGGACCGACAGAACTCATTCCAAGGCTTTGGGAAGAGAGGGCGGAGCCACTTGGGAATGGCCCCTGCATACATGGTGGTCTTAAACATGCTGAACATGAGCTCTAGAGATTCCATGTACTGCTTGGTCTCCTGGCAGATCTCGTTCTCTAGACAGCCGAGGCGAGCTTCGAAAAGGATGGTGGCAACACCTGCAGGTGAAGAGGACAATATTGTTATCAGCAGCACACAGATGGGAAGCGACAGCCACCATCACAGTCAGCCACGTGGTGTAAAGCCAGGAGGTGGGTCACTCACACTGGCATCCTCACAGTCATAGAGCACCACAGCACAGAAACAGGCACTATCTCCTGTCTAGTCGGTTTCCAACCTCGTCCCATCCTTCTGCAGATAACCCAGACCACAGCCCACCATAGCCCTCCCACCCATGTACATATCCAAACTTCTCTTCCGTGTGGCAACAAAGCCCACATCTCATTCCTAGCGGGAAGCTTTGTTAATTCTGCATGGGATTGGGGCGGGGGGGGGGGTGGCGTTGTTAAGCTAGAGCTGCAGGAGATGGGAACCAGAGTGCCAGAACAGATAGTGGAGAAAAACGTTGGTAAGTCCTCAGACAAAGGTAGGAATCAAAAGGTTGAGCATAGTGCAGCTAGTATCCCGAGCTGCCTGTATTCCAACGCAAGAAGTATCATAGGAAAGGCAGATGAGCTCAGGGCATGGATCCACACATGGAATTACTATATTGTAGCCGTTGGTGAGACTTGGATGCAAGAGGGTCAGGACTGGCAGCTCAATGTTCTGGGGTTTCCATTGTTTTAGATGTGACAGAGCGGGAGGGATTAATAATAATTCAATAATATTAAGTACTTTATTGATCCAAGTGGAAAATTCTTTTGTACCCGCAGTAACATTTAAAAACACTTAGCAGTGTGTAGACTTAACTAATAAAGTACAGAATAATAGCTGTGTGGAACGAGCTTCCAGCAGAAGTGGTTGAGGCAGGTTCGATGTTGTCGTTTAAAGTTAAATTGGATAGATATATGGACAGGAAAGGAATGGAGGGTTATGGGCTGAGTGCAGGTTGGTGGGACTAGGTGAAGGTAAGAGTTCAGCATGGACTAGAAGGGCCGAGATGGCCTGTTTCCAAGCTGTAATTGTTATATGGTTATAATAAAATACACAATAATAATCTACCAACGTGCAATAATAATATACAAAATAATAAAACAGAATATGGTACTATGATGTGTGTTCTCCTGTTGCACAGAGATGAACTGTTGTATATGCTCATTGCATTTGGTCAGAAAGATTTTCTGTAACGATCCTTGTGACAGCGGAGGAGGGGCGGCTGTGTAGTTCTCTGTCTGAGATGGTGGTGAGTGACACTGGTCCTCCACAAGCGACTGTCCTGTCTCTGTTTCTGTTCACACTGAACACCTCAGACTTTCAGTACAAATCTGAGTCTTCTCACTTGCAGAAGTTCTCTGATGACTCTGAGGTGGTTAGGTGTGTCAGAAATCAGATACCAGAGTTATGATGGGGGGTGTTATTGGGCAGGGAAAACATCAAGGCAGTGCTCAGTCAGGGCAGGCTGGAGAACTCTTCTAGTGAGGCTTTATGTATGGAACTGAGGAATAAGAAAGGTATGACCACGTTAATGGCTATATTATAGACCACGGGATTAAGACGAACAAATTTATCATGAGATCGCAGACTGTTGTAAGAAACATAAGGTTGTGATAGCAGGTGATTTTAACTTTCTACATATTGACTGGGACTCCCATACTGTCAAAGGACGAGATGGGATAGAGTTTGTCAAATGTGTTCAGGAAAGTTTCCTTAATCAGTATGTAGAAGCCTCAAGGACAGAGTGTGCAATATTTGATCTGCTCTTAGGGAATGAGACAGGGTAGGTGGCAGAAGTTTGTGTAGGGAAATGCTTTACATGTCATGATCACAATGCTGTTAGTTTCAAAGTAAATATGCATAAAGATAGGTCTGGTCTGTGAGTTGAGATTCTAAATTGGAGAAAGGACAATTTTAATGGTATCAGAAATGATCTAGCAAGAGTGGATTGGGGCAGGTTGTTTTCTGGCGGTGTACTTGGTAAGTGGGAGGCCTTCAAAAGTGAAAATTTGAAAATACAAAGCTTGTACATGCCTGTAAGAAATGCAAGAGAACACTTAAGGAAGAAATCAGGAGGGCTAAAAGAAGGCATGAGGTTGTTCTATCAGACAAGGTGAAGGAGAATCTTTAGGAATTCTACAGATATGTTAAGAGCAAAAGGATTGCAAGGGGCAAAATTGATGCTCTGGAAGATCAGAATGGTAATCCATGTGTGGAGCCAAACAGCTGGGAGAGATCTTAAATGAATTTTTTGCATCTGTATTTACTCAGGAGATGGTACGGTGTCTATAGAAATGAAGCAAAGTGGCATCAACTCCATGGACCCTACGTAAAATAGTTAATATACATAGATCGATTGTCCATAAAGTGACACTAGGTACAGGAGAGTCTGTGCATAAAGTGACTGACAGGATATGATAAAGAGGTGGTTGGGGGAGTGGAGGGGTGGGTTAGTGGGTGGAGGTGTTGATCAGCCTTACTGCTTGGAGAAAGCAGTCGGATGCGTGGCAGCATAGCGGTTAATGTGATGTTATTACACTAAAGGCATCGGAGTTTGGAGTTCAATCCCAGCGTTCCCTGTAAGGAGTTTGTTCGTACTCCACGTGGAATTTCCCCCAGAGCAAAGACATACAGGCTAATAGATCATCGTAAGAAAGCTAGGGTTAAATTGGGGGTTCCTGGGTGGAATAGCTTGAAGGGCCAGAGGGCCTGATCCATGCTGTATCTCTAAATAAATAAAGTGACTGTTCCTGAGGAAAAAAAGCTTGCTTGCATTTACCCCATCTATACCCATCATAATTTTAAATACCTCTATCAAATCCCCTCTTATTCCAGGGAAGAACCTTTTCCCCTAACTCAAGTCCCGGCAACATCCTTGTGAACTTTCTCTGAATTCTTTTTGATCTTATTGATATCTGTCTTGTAGGTAGGTGACTGGAACAGCTGAATTAACAGGTTTGTGTGGCCCCATGACTGCATGGGTTTTATCTGGGTGCTCCGGTTTCCTCACACATTCCAAAGACACATGGGTAATACGTTGTGGGCATGCTGCATTGGTGCCAAAAGCCTGGAGCCATTTACGGCTTCCCCGCCACATGCTTGGACTGTGTTGTTCGTTGACACCAATGACATATTTCACTGTGACAGATAAAGCTCACCTATTTATGTTTTCAGTGTTCCAAATCTGTCCTCACCAACTTCAACATAACATCTCAGCTCCTGTACACAATGCTCACAATATACAAACAATTATGTATTATAAACAAACATGAAAGCCAATATGCCAAAAGCTCCCTTTATAAACCTAGTACCTTGTCAACTCTCTACAACAGTTTTAGTACGATCTTCCTGCCTTCGTATTACAGTACCCCTCATAAATTCATCAAGGCTCTTGTTACTTTTCCATATTAGGCCAGGGCAGTGCCCAAGTCCCAGAACAATAGCCAGGGAACATAAATCCAGGCTCACAAAATCTCTGGAATAAAAACCAAAATGCTGAAGCCTGAAAGGATGGACCAACAGGCTCAAGGACAGCTTCTATCCCACTGTTGAATCTGCATCCCACAATCTGATTTTACACTTTCTGCACGCACTTTCTCTGTGACTGTTACTGTGTTATTGTTTTCCCTTGTTCTATCTCAATACACCAGACATCCCACCTCTCCCGGAAGTTCCGGGAGTCTCCTGCATATTAATAGTGGCTCCCCGATGCCCGCAAATTATATACAATATCCCGGAAATCAATTTTTTTGAGAGAGAGAGAGAGAGAGAGAGAGCGAGAAAGCAAGCGCGAGAGAGCGAGTGCGAGTGAGAGCGACCACGAGAGAGCGAGAGTGCGTGAGAGAGACAGAGCGACGAGAGAGCGAGAGAGCGAGCGCGAGTGAGAGCGACGAGAGCGAGAGAGCAAGCGCAAGAGCGAGAAAGCAAGCGCGAGACAGCGAGCGCGAGTGAGAGCGACCACGAGAGAGCGAGAGTGCGTGAGAGAGAGAGAGCGACGAGAGAGAGCGAGCGCGAGTGAGAGCGACCATGAGAGAGCGAGAGTGCGTGAGAGAGAGAGCGAGAGAGCGAGCGCGAGTGAGAGCGACCACGAGAGAGCGAGAGCGATGAGAGAGTGAGAGAGCGAGTGCGAGTGAGAGCGACGAGAAAGCAAGCGCGAGTGAGAGCGACCACAAGAGAGCGAGAGCGCGTGAGAGAGAGAGAGAGCGATGAGAGAGAGCGAGCGCGAGTGACAGAGAGTGAGAGAGCGAGCGCGAGTGAGAGCGACCACGAGAGAGCGAGAGCGCGTGAGAGAGAGAGCGAGAGAGCGAGCGTGAGTGAGAGCGACCACGAGAGAGCGAGAGCGCGTGAGAGAGAGCGAGAGAGTGAGCGCGAGTGAGAGCGACCACGAGAGAGCGAGAGCGCGTGAGAGAGAGAGAGCGAGCGCGAGTGAGAGCGACCACGAGAGAGCGAGCGCGAGTGAGAGCGACCATGAGAGAGCGAGAGTGCGTGAAAGAGAGAGCGCGAGCGAGAAAGCAAGTGCGAGAGAGCGAGCACGAGTGAGTGCGACGAGAGAGAGAGAGCGACGAGAGAGAGCGAGCGCGAGTGAGTGCGACGAGAGAGAGAGAGAGCGAGCGCGAGTGAGAGCGACCACGAGAGAGCGAGAGCGTGTGAGAGAGAGAGAGAGCGAGAGCGAGTGAGAGCGACCACGAGAGAGCGAGAGCGCGAGCGAGAAAGCAAGCGTGAGAGAGTGCGACGAGAGAGAGAGAGCGACGAGAGAGAGCGAGCGCGAGTGAGTGCGACGAGAGAGAGCGACGAGACAGAGCGAGCGCGAGTGAGAGCGACCACGAGAGAGTGACAGCGCGTGAGAGAGAGAGCGACGAGAGAGCGAGAGCGCGTGAGAGAGCGAGAGAGCGAGCGCGAGTGAGAGCAACGAGAGCGAGAGTGCGTGAGAGAGCGCGAGCGAGAAAGCAAGCGCGAGAGAGCGAGCGCGAGTGAGCGCGAGAGAGAGAGAGCGACGAGAGAGAGCGAGCGTGAGTGAGAGAGAGCGAGAAAGCAAGCGCGAGAGAGTGAGCACGAGTGACAGCGACCACAAGAGAGAGAGCGAGAGAGAGCGAGAAAGCAAGTGCGAGAGAGAGAGCAACAGCAAGAAAGCAAGCGCGAGAGCGACCACGAGAGAGAGCGCGAGAGCGAGAACGAGAAAGCAAGCACAAGAGAGCGAGTGCGAATGAGAGTGACCACGAGAGAGAGAGAGCAAGCGAGAGAGTTCCAAAAAAAGTCAGTGGCAGAGTGTTCCAAAAAAAATATAAAACGTACATCATCCCAGACTACACTAAAGTGTACCCCTGCCTAATAGAGGTCAGAAATAATGACAGTGTTGCTCACTGCACTGTTTGCTACAGTGACTTTTCTATTGCCCATGGTGGGTTAAAATGTAAAAGGTGAGTTTAACAAGTGTCATTCATTCATTAGCATAGCTAACATTATTTAAACTCGCTGGCCAGCTGCTAAGGAGCTACTCTATTGCAAACATCCCACCTCTCCCAGAAGTGACCCGCAAATTGATGGTGCTACCTCCCTGAAATTGGTTTTTGCAGGGTGGAATGTCTGATACACTGTGTAATGATCTGATCTGTATCAACAGGATGCAGGACAAGCTTTTCACTCTAACTTGGTACTCTCGACAATAATAAACCAATAAATAGTAAGGACTCTACCCTCACCAACCATTGGTCAAACAACATCTTGGGAGGTGATGTTGGAGACAGTGGAGCTGCTGTTCCCCAGCTCCAGGGACCTGGGCCTCTGGTAATGCTGTTCCCCAGCTCCAGGGACCTGGGCCTCTGGTAATGCTGTTCCCCAGCTCCAGGGACCTGGGCCTCTGGTAATGCTGTTCCCCAGCTCCAGGGACCTGGGCCTCTGGTAATGCTGTTCCCCAGCTCCAGGGACCTGGGCCTCTGGTAATGCTGTTCCCCAGCTCCAGGGACCTGGGCCTCTGGTCATGCTGTTCCCCAGCTCCAGGGACCTGGGCCTCTGGTAATGCTGTTCCCCAGCTCCAGGGACCTGGGCCTCTGGTAATGCTGCTGTGGGTGTGTACAGGTTTCCTCCGGATAACCTGGCTTCCTCCACATCCCAAAGCCATGCGGGCCAGGTCAGGTTAAGATTCAGACCCAGGTACATCGAAACGTCATTTGTGTTAACAGCCAATGTGGTGGCTGCAGCCCTCAAGTGTCGTCACACATCCTGGCACCAACACGGCATGCCCACAAGGCTTGACAGAACGAAATAAAAGCAGCATCCTTCCTGCCCTCCCCACCCCGACCCTCTCTCATACACAGAGCTCCAACCCAGGACAGGCTGCTGCTAGATCTCCAGATCTTGGCTCCAGACACTTAGATATTGGGACTCCAGCCTTCAGTCTCCAGCCAGGACTTACAGACTTGACCTTCAGGACTTCATTTCCAGACTTGCCAGTTTGGTGAGTTAGTTGGCTGCCGTAACTCGGCTCTAGAGTGCCCTTGTGTGGTAGAGGTGGCAGGAAATGGGGACATAAAATGAGTTCACTGTAACTGAGCACACAAGAGACTGCAGATGCTGGAATCTGGAGAAAATAGGCCCTTGATGGTTAGCATGGATGCTGAAGGCCTGCTCAGTTCTATAAAACTCTGGTTGGATCACATTGGAGTGTGGTGCTCAGTTCTGGTTGCCTCATTATGGGAAGAATGTGGACACTTTCGAGAGGGTGCAGAGGAGATTTACCAGGATGCTGCCTGGATTAGAGAACTTTTCTCTTTGGAGTGAAGAAGAATGAGAGTTGACTTGATAGAGGTGTTAATGAAGATAAGAGACATACTGTAGATCATGTTGACAGCAACACTTTTTACCCAGGGAGAAAATGGCGAACTTTAAAGTGATAGGAGGAAATTATAGGGGAAATGTCAGTGGTAGTTTTTTTTTAAAAACACCGAATGGTGGGTACATGGGGTGTGCTGCTGGGATGGGTACATTTAAGAGAGTCTTAGATAAGCATCTGGATGAAAGAAATACGGAGTTATGCAGGAGGGAAGCATTAGATTGATCATGGAGCAGATTAAAATCTCAGCACAACATCACAGGCTGTACGATTCTATGCTCTATGAGTGGGTGCTTGAGAGTCAGTGTGGTGAAAGTGCCTGTTTCTGTGCTTTGTGACTCCATGACTCTAAAACACTGAGCTCAGTCAGAGGAGTTGTTTATCTAGTCCTGTACGTGTACATTAATTGAATAACAAAACACTTACTTCCTGACTATGGGAAACTGACGCTTCCCTGGAACTGCCCTCCACTTAGGATGACTATGTTGCGTTGGGTTAACAGACTGGGGATGTGAGATGCTTTCTAATGAAGCAACTCACCTTCCAATGCGAACCTGAAGAACAAGTTATTCACGTTGGTCACAGTCTGTGAGCTACTGTCCCTCACGTGCTTCACCCTTGTGATCAGGTCAGCGACAGTGTCCGTCACTCCCTGGGAGAACGTGGCCACATCCTTGGGCTTCATGATCCGCTGCTTCAGGGCGTTCCTCATTTTCAGCCACTCTTCTCCCTCCCTGAAATAAACAGCAGTACCAGTGTGACCTGAGTCAGAGAGATTAGAGAATTCTACGTTAAAGCCAACTCCTCATGGGGGCCAATGGTGTACACTGGTGGTCCCGTGACTCTGGGACATTCCTTCTGATCCCAGTCCTTTGACTTAGGCTGGGAAGTAGATCAGATTCAAAGTCAAAATAAATTTATTATCAGAGTACATAGACTAAGTAGCCACTTTAATATTAGCTACTGGAGGTACCTAAAATGGCTGCTGAGTGTACTTCTGTACATTCGTGGTCTTCTGCTGCTATAGCCCATCCATTCAGTTTCAACGTGTTGTGCGTTCAGAGATGCTCTTCTGCACACCACTGTTGTAACGTGTGGTTATTTGAGTTACTGTCGCCTTCCCGTCAGCTGGAACCAGTCTGGCCATTCTCCTCTGACCTCTCTCATTACAAGACGTTTTCACCCACAGAACTGCCGCTCACTGGATTTTTTTTTGGTTTTTGCACCATTCTCTGTAATCTGTAGCCAGTTCTAATGTGAAAATCCCAGGAGGTCAGCAGTTTCCAAGATAACCACCCTTTCTGGCACCAACAATCATCCCGCAGTCAAGGTCACTTAGATCATATTTCTTTCACATTCTGATGTTTAGAGTTTCAGTGCCAGGGATAACTGATCAGTGTTCGGTTCCTGCTGTTGTCTTCAAGGAGTTTCTGCATTCTCTTCCTGCCCAGTGGGTTTCCTCCGGGAGCTCCAGTTTTCTCTCGCATTCCAAAGACGTACGGGTTAGGATTAGCAAGCTGTGGACGACCTACACTGGTGCTGGAAGCATGGCGACACTTGCAAATTGGCCCCAGCACAATCTGAAAGTGACACATTTCACTGTACGCTTCGATGTCCGTGCGACAAATAAAGCTAATCTTAATCTTAATTCTGTGCCTGTTTTCCTGCCACTGCTTTACAAAGGAAAAGGTGCTAGGCAGGCTCAAGTTTTAAAGTGGATAAGTCACCTGGACCAGATGGATTACATCCCAGAGTCCTGAGAGAGGTTGCTGAAGAGATAACGGATGCACTGGTCATGATCTTTCAAGAATCACTTGATTCTGGCATGGTCCCAGTGGATGACTGGAAGATTGCAAATGTCACTTCACTCTTTAAGAAGGGAGGAAAGCAAAAGGGAGGAAATTATAGGCCTGTTAGTCTAACCTCAGTGGTTGGGAAAGTGTTGAAAGTGTTAAGGGTGAGGTTTCGGGGTACTTGGAGACTAATGTTAAATAAGTCAAAGTCATAAGGCGTTTGATAAGGTGCCACACATGAGGCTGCTTAACAAGATAAAATGCTATGACATTACAGGAGAGATACTGGCATGGATAGAGGAATGGCTGACGGGCAGGAGGCAGCGAGTGGGAATAAAAGGGGCCTTATCCAGTTGACTGTCAATGACTAGTGGTTTTCCTCAAGGGTCAGTATTAGGACCACTACTTTTCACATTGTTTGTCAATGATTTGGATGTTGGAATCGATGGCTTTGTGGCAAAGTTTGCAGATGATACAAAGATAGGTGGAGGGGTAGGTAGTGCTGAGGAAGGAATGCGATTGCAGTAGGACTTAGACAAATTGGAAAAATGGGCAAAAAAATGGCAGATGGATTACAGTGTTGGGAAATGTCTGATAATGCATTTTGGTAAAAGGTAAAATGTGCTGCGTGAATTAAGTCACCGGGGAAAATTACTGGTAGATACAAGGCAGCTTCTTTATTCAACAAAACAAGGTACAGCAGGCATCATACGGAGAGGCTTTCGGTTGAAAGGTCTTGCTGGCCCAACATGGGGCTAGATATTTTATGTGCCAAACATCAAAGGACAACTCCATATTTACAATGTATGGACAATGCTTTCTTTGAAACTATATACAACTTTCACACCTCCTGATTCGCATCCACACCACAGACATCCAAATGAATTTTAATCAGCGTTATCTAAATGGGGAGAAGGTTCAAACATTGGAGGTGCAAAGGGATTTGTAGAAGACTCCCAGAAGGTTAATTTACAAGTTGAGTCTGTGGTAAAGAAGGAAATGCAATGTTGGCATTTATTTCAAGGGGAATAGAATATAAAAACAAGGAGATAATGCTGATCTTTTATAGGGCACTAGTCAGCCGCACTTGGAGTATTGTTGACAGTTTTGGGCCCCATACTCAGAAAGGATGTGTTGTCATTGGAGAGAATCCAGAGGAGGTTCACGAAGATGATTCCAGCAATGAAGGGGTTAACATACGAGGAGCATTTGGCAGCTTTGGGTCTGTACTCACTGGAATTTAGAAGAATGCAGAGAGGATCTCATTGAAACCTACCGAATGTTGAAAGGACTAGATAGGGTGGATGTGGAGAGGATGTTTCCCTTGGTTGGGGTATCCAGAACTGGAGGGCACAGCCTCTAAATTGAGGGACGACCCTTTAGAACAGAGGTAAGGAAGATTTCTTTCAGCCAGAGAGTAGTGAATCTGTGGAATGCTGTGCCACAAACTGCGGTGGAGGCCAAGTCAGTGTATATATTGAAGGTGGAAGTTGATTGTTTCCTGGTCAGTCAGGACATCAAAGGATATGGTGTGAAGGCAGGTGTATGGGGATGAGTGGGATCTGGGATCAGCCATGATGGAATGGTGGAGCAGACTCAATAGGCTGAATGGCCTAATTCTGCTCCTATGTCTTATGGACTTGTTAACCACCTTATCGACCTGTGTAGCCACTTCCAAGGAGCTATGAATTTGGATCCCGAGATCTCTCTGCTCAACAACACTGTAAAGGATCTTGCCCTTAACAATATACTGTCACTGTGAGTTTGCCCTGCCGAGGTGCAACACCTCACACTTATCTGGGTTAAACTCCATCTGCTCATATGTTCAACTGAACAAGACCGTTCTGAATCCAGACAGCCAATTTATCACGGACCCTGTGCATCTTAATCTTCTGGATTGGCCTCCCATGGGGACTTTGTCAAACACCTTACCACAATCTATGTAGACAACATCCACTGCCCTATCCTCATCAATCTCTCCCTTTACCTTGTCAAAAAAAAGCAATTAAGTTGGTAAGGCAAAACATGCCAAGCACAAAGCCATGCTGGCTCTCCCCAATTAGGCCATGGGCCTCCAAATGCTTATATATCCCCTCCCTAAGAATTTTCTCCAGCAATTTCCCCTACAACTGATGTGAGACTCATCGGTCTATAGTTCCTAGGATTTTCCCTTGTTCCCTTCTTAAACATCCAAGGCCTCCCTCAATAATCTGAGGTAAATCTCATCAGGCCTTGGGGACGTATCCACCTCAGTACTCACTTGGAGGCCCAACCTCCTCCTTGACCTCTCATGGACCTATACACTCAGCACTGATCTCCTAGTCCTCCATATCCTTTTCTTTGATAAATACTGAAGCAAAGTACTCATTTAGTGCCTCACTCACATTCTCTGCTTCCAAGCAAATGCTACCCACTTTTCCCTTGAGTGGTCCCACCTCTCCCTAGTTATCCTCTTGCTCTTGAGGTATGTATGGAATGCCTCAGGATTCACCTTAATCCTACTTGCCAAGGAATTTTCATGGCCCCTGCTGGCTTTCATAATTTCCTTCTTTAGATCCTTTCTGGTTTCTTTATACTCATGGGCTTTGTTTGATCCTGACTTCCAAAGCTTTAACTACTTTTCCATTTTCCTTCTTGGCTAAATTCATCACCTCTCTGGACATCCAAGGTTTTATTATCTTTCCATCCCTGTCCTTCCTTCTAACAGGAAAATACCTTTCCTGTACTCTGTGCAATTGATCTTTAAACACCCTCCACATGTCTGATGTGGACTTTCTACAAAAAAAACTGTTCCCAATTAATGCTTCTTAGTTCCTGCCAAATGCCCACGTTATTTGTCCTACTCGAATTTAAAACTCTCCCACAAGGACCATACTTCTCCTTATCTATAGCTATCCTGAAAGATAAGGAGTTGTGGTCACAGTCCCCTAACTACTCACCCACTGAAAGGTCAGTCACCTGACCAGGCTCATTATCCAACTCCAGGTCCAGTGTGGCCCCTCCTCTTATTGGACCATCCACATACTGATTTAGTAAACCTTCCTCGATACATTTAACAAATTCTGCACCACTCAAACCCCTTACACTAAGAAGGACCCAGTTTATATGAGAGAAGTTGAAATACCCCATGACAATAACCCTCTTATTTGTACACAGTTCCTTAATCTGATTACATATCTGTTCCTCAATGCCCTGATTGCTATTAGGGGGTCTGCAGTACAATCCCATCAGTGTGATTGCCCCCTTCCTATTCCTGAGTTCCACCCAAATGGACTCAGTGTCTGACCCCTCCATTATGTCTGCCCTCAGGGCTGTTGTGATGTTGTCCCTGATTCGTAGTGCAACACCCTCCTCCTCTTTTGCCTCCTCCTCTATCCTTTCGAAAACCTGGAACATTAATCACCTATTCCTGACCCTTTCTCAACCAAGTTTCAGTAATGGCTACAGCATCGTAGTTCCATGCACTAAGTTCATCACCCTTATCCATAATACTCCTAGCATTAAAATATACACACTTCAAACTATCTGACTCATCATGCCTGTTATTTCAATTTTGCCTTTTAATACTTCCTCTGATATCTACCTCCTGGTCCAACCCTTCTTACCACTGACCTGGGGCTCCAGTTTCCAGCCCCCAGCAAAATAGTCGTGAGAAGAGGGCATATCCTGGATGGTGAGGGACAAGTGATGGATGTTCCTCTGGAGGCACCACTTTTTGAAGATGTCCTCTATCTGGGGAGGATTGTACTGGTGATGGAGCCTGCTGAGTGTCCAGTGCATTGGAGCCTCTATATCAGACAGTGGTGCAGCCAGTCAGAACGCTCTCCACTGTAGAAACTGGCTAGTCTTTGGCAACGTACCAGATCTCATCAGATCTCCCCTGCTCTTTCCCAAGTGGTTTAAATCACTTGTATTTAGAAAAGGGAACAGGTAGGAACTCTCAGTTTATAATCTCCCCTGAAACAAATGCACCACTAACTTTGTACCAGTGCTAAGCATGCCAACTCATTTTGCGCTCTGGTCCCTGGAGCAGACCTTGATCCCAAAGGTCTCAGGAGCAGAAGCAAAAGTCACAGCTAGCAGGATTGTTTACTCTAGAGACCTGGCAGACGTTTACTCCAAGATTCAAAGTATGAGATTCATCTTCCCACAGACAGCCACGAAACAACGAAACACCATGGAACCTGCTCAAAGAAAATATCAAACACCCAATGTGCAAAAAAAGAACAAATCATGCAAACAGCAAAATACAAGCAAAAAACAACAATCAAGGAATGTTTAGTTCAGTTCAATTTAGCGCCGTGTCGTCCATTGACTGCAGGCCGTTCAACATCTTCACGCAAAATAGCAATAAAAAACAGGGAGCAAGCAGAAACACATAAAACATGAACTGCAGAGTCCTCTGAAAACAACGAGTCTAATCCACAAACTGCACTGATTAAACAATGCCCAAGTTATAAGATTATGAGAGGCATTGGGAGCTTGTATCTTTCTCAAAGAGTTGAAACATCTAATCCTAGTGGGTCAGTATTCAGGGTGAGAGGGGGGTAAGTTCAATGGAAATGGGAGGGGCATGTGTTGTTTTTACACAGAGAGTGATAGTGCTGAGGCAAATTTGATAGAGGCATTTGAGGATATTAGACAGACACATGAGTAAACAGAGAATGGAAGGATATGCATGACATGCAGGCAGATGGGATTAGGTGTCCCTGGTTCAGTCATATTGGCACAACATCATGGGCTGAAGGGCCTATTCTCCTACTGTACTGTTATACGTTCTTAACCACTGCAACAGGAAACAAAAACACACATGAAAAAAAATTGCATTATTGCGAATGCAGACAAAAGGACTGCAGATGCAGGAATCCAGAGCCACAATAGGGTCAACAAGTTCTGGAGCAGGAGTTCCAAGCAGGTCCCGATGACCCTCTGGGTTTGCAAATCTGTAAGACCAGAATTTGAGGCCTAGATTTGGCGGGGGGGGGGTGGTGGGCAGGGTCCAGACATTGGTGAGCCCAGAGTTTGGTGACCAGCAGGTCCTGGAGTCAATGCGGACGATTGAGGCTCGAGAGTCGATGGTTAGTCTGTAAGTCAGGGCCCGACGGCTAGGGCCAGAGTCTGCAAATCCACAGCAGAAGGCACAGCACATTGTCAGCAAGCCTGAGTCAGAGTTTGCTGGGGGCTGGAGGCCAAACAAGGCCTGTCGTGGGGTTGGAGGGCGGTATGTGTGTGCGTGGGGTGGGGAGGGGTTGGTGGGAGGGATGAATGGAACTTGTTTTGCTGTTACTGTTATGTCACTTGTTGTGTTCTGTGTTGTTCTGCCCAGCCCGGCAGGCATACTTCGTTGGTGACAGTTGCGGGCTGCCCCCAGCACACCCTCGGGTGCGTTGATTGTTAACACAAATGATACATTTCACTCTATGTTTCGATGTACACGTGGTGAGTAAATTTTAATTTTCAATCTTGAAGGCAGCACCTGTGGAGGAAAATGGACAATCAATGTTTCAGGGTGAGAAGTCAGGTGGATGGTCTTGACTGGAAATATTAACGGTCCGATTCCCTCCACAGATGCTGCCCGACCCACTCAGCTTGCCCAGAAGTTTGTTTTCTTTTAATTTCACAAATGGCATCATTTCAACTTAACTGCTAAACTTCAAAGACCATAAGACTTAGTTCCAAAGCTTACTCAAACAATCCATAGGCACTCAGTCTCTACTTACGCAGATATCAGTCCCACGGCCCTTTTCCGAAGTTGTCTGTACTCCTGCCACGACTCCATGTTGGCCCTCTGAGGGGCTCTTCCCTCAGCCCTCAGCACCTGGGCCACCATGTCCTGATCAGCGATGGAGACTACAAACTGAGGTCCAAAGTGTGACTTAAAGATCTTGCCATACTGCTGTGTGTGCTGGAGCTACAACACAAAAAAAGGATTTAATCATTGCAAGGTTAGTAAGAGACTTCTGTCATCTGTAGGCCTAGTCTTTGCAAACTTGACCTTAAAGAAAACTTCGGTTCTTAGAAGAGACATTAAACACAGCACAGTACAAAGCAACACACACACAAAGATTCTTGACTGGTTGGAGCATCAAGGAATACGGTGAGAGGTCAGGTGTATAGGGTTGAATGGGATCTGAGGTCAGCCATGATGAAATGGCAGAATGGACTCGATGGGCTGAATGGCCTAATTCTGCTCCCATGTCTGAAATGCTGGAGGAACTCAGCAGGTCAGGCAGTATCTGTGGAAAGGAATAACATTACAGGCCCTTCAAGCTCATGACGTTATGCAGAACTTTTAGCCTGCTCTACAATCAATCTAACCCTTCTGTCCTAGGTAGTCCTCCATTCTTCTACCATACATGGCCTATTTAAGAGTTTCTTATATGTCCTCAATGCTTCTGCCTCTATCATCATCCCTGCCAGGGCCTTCTATGCACCCACCACTATCTGTATAAAATTACCTCTGACACCCTCCTTTTCCAATCACCTTAAAATTATGTCCATCTTATTAGCCATTTCCACCCTGGGACGAAGTCTCTGGCTGTCCACTTGCTCTGTGTCTCTTACCTTGTGCACCGCTTTCAAGTCACTTCTCATTCTCCTTCGCTCCAGGAGAAAAGCATTAGTTTGCTCAACCTATCTTCATAAGACGTGCCTTCCAATCCAGGCTGCATCCTGGTAAATCTCCTCTGCACCCTCTCTAAAGCTTGCCACATCCTTTCTATAATGGGGGCGACCAGAACTACTTACAGTATTCCAAGTATTCATATTCTAACTTGCTAGGAGTCCCAGATACCTGTACCTCACCTGCACTCCACCACTTCCTTCCCTCTTGCATTATCCAAATAAAACACCTCATCCCCGAATCATAATTCTTCAGTGCTCTCTGTTCTTCCTCAGTCATAACCATCTGACATTACAAAATTATTTCCATACTGACCCGGTCTTCTGCCTTGACCCATCGAACTGCACCCAGACCATATCCCTTCAAACACCTCTAATCCATGTACCCGCCCAAGCTCCTCTATCTAAAGTCCTTCTGGTGAGGAGACTCTCACAGTGCCTTTGAAGAGGACTCTCCTAAAGTTAACAGAGAGGTGTCTATGACCAAACATTCTTTGTCCATCCTTTACAGGAGGGTGCAGAGAAGGTTCACCAGGACATATCCCTCCATTTCCTGTATATTCATGGGTCTATCTAGAAGCCTCCTAGAGGTCACTATTGTATCTGCTTCCACCACCATCCTAGGCAGCCTGTTCCAGATACCCAATGCTCTCTGTGTAAAAAAACCTGGCCCACAGATCACCTTTCAGCTTTTTCTCTCTTCCTTGGAATGCAGAGGTATACAAAACTATGAAGGGTAAAGATAGGGTAAATGCCAGCAGGCTTTTTGCACTAAGGTTGTGTGAGACTAGAACTAGGGGTAACTGGTTAGAGATGAAAGTGAAATATTTAATGGGAGCCTGAGGGGGATCTTCTTCATTTAGAACAGAGATGTGGAGAAATTACTTCAGAGGGTGATGCAAGCGTGTAACGAGCTCCCAGTGGAAGTAGATGCAGCTTCAATTGCAACATTTCAGAGAAGTTTGAATTGATACACGGATGAGAAGGGATTGGAGGGATACGGTTTGGGTGTGAGTATTTGGGACTAGGCAGAAGACGAGGCCAGCAAGGTCTATAGTTTCCAGGAGTCTTCCTTGCTCCCTTCTTAAATAGAGATATAACATCAGCCATTTGCCAGTCCCTTGGGACCTCTCCTGCGGCTAGAGAGGACATGAAGATACTGGTCAAGGGCCCAACAATCTCAACTCTTGCCTCCTTCCATAACCTGGGGCAAATCCTATCAGGCTCTAGGAAATTATCCATCTTAATACTCACGAGGAGACCCAACACCTCCTCCTCCTTGACCTCTAAATGCCCTAATGTATTTATACACTCAGCACTGATCTCCTCATCCTCCATAACCTTTTCATTGGTAAATACTGAAGCTAAATACTCATTTAGTACCTCATTGATATTCTCTGCATCCAAGCAATTGTTACCCTCCTTTATCTTTGAGTGGTCCCACCCTCTCCCTAGTTATCCTCTTGCTCTTGATGTCTGTATAGAATGCTTTGGGATTCACCTTAATCTCACTTCCCAAGGACTTTTCATGACTCCTCCTGGCTTTCATAATTTCCCCCTTTAGTTCCTTATAAGACCATAAGATATGGGAGCAGAAGTAGACCATTCGGCTCATCGAGTCTACTCCATCATTCAATCATGAACTGATCCAATTCTTCCAGTCATCCCCTCTACACTGCCTTCTCCTCATACCCTATGATGCCCTGGCTAAGCAAGAACCTATCTATCCCTGCCTTAAATGCACCCAATGACTTGGCTTCGACAGCCGGTTGTGGCAATAAATTCCACAGATTTATTTCCCTCTGACTAAAGTAATTTCTCCACATCTCTGTTCTAATCGGACGTCGTTCAATCTGAAGTCATGCCCTCATGTCCTAGACTCCCCTACCACGGGAAATAACTTCGCCAAATCTAACCTGTTCAGGCCTTTTAACATTTGGAACGTTTCTATGAGATCCCCCTTCATTCTCCTGAACTCCAGGATATACAGCCCAAGAGCTGCCAGATGTTCCTCATACAACAACATTTTCATTCCTGGAATCATTCTCGAGAATCTTCTCTGAACCCTCTCCAATCTCAGTATATCCTTTCTGGAATAAGGAGCCCAAAACTGCACGCAATACTCCAAGTGTGGTCTCACGAGTGCCTTATAGAGCCTCAACATCTCATCCCTGCACTTATATTCTATACCTCCAGAAATGAATGCCAACATTGCATTCGCCCTTCTTCACCACCGACCCAACCTGGAGGTTAACCTGGGCATCCTTCACAAGGACTCCCAAGTCTCTTTGCATCTCTGCATTTTGAATTCTCTTCCCATCTAGATAATAGTCTGCCCATTTATTTCTTTCACCAAAGTGTGTGACCATACACTTTCCAACATGTATTTCATTTGCCACTTCTTTGCCCATTCCCCTAAACTACCTAAGTCTCTCTGCAGGAGCTCTGTTTCCTCAACACTACCTGCTCCTCCACCTATCTTGGTATCATCGGCAAATTTAGCATCAGATTCATTCATACCATAGTTCCAATCATTGATATACATCGTAAAAAGCAGTGGTCCCAACACCGACCCCTTTGGAACTCCACTGGTAACCAGCAGTCAGCCTGAATAGGATCCCTTTATTCCCACTCTATGTTTTCTGCTGATCAGCTAATGCTTCACCCATGCTAGTAACTGCCCTGTAATTCCATGGGATCTTATATTACTAAGCGGCCTCATGTGCAGCACCTTGTCAAAGGACTTCTGAAGATCCAAGTACACCACATCTACTGCATCTCCTTTGTCTGCCCTGCTTGTAATTTCCACAAAAAATTGCAGTAGGTTAGTCAGGCAGGATTTTCCTTTCAGGAAACCATGCTGGCTTTGGCCTATCTTGTCATGTGCCTCCAGGTACTCTGTAATCTCATCCCTAACAATCGAATCCAACAACTTCCCAACCATTGATGTCAGGCTAACAGGTCTATAGTTTTCTTTCTGCTGCCTCTCA
This sequence comes from Mobula hypostoma, assembly GCF_963921235.1. NCBI lineage: Eukaryota > Metazoa > Chordata > Chondrichthyes > Myliobatiformes > Myliobatidae > Mobula > Mobula hypostoma. The sequence goes on from NC_086102.1 coordinate 102,272,871, forward strand.
CCCTTCTTAAATAGCGGAGTAACATTTGCAAAGAGAAGTGGGAGAAAGAAGCGGGGTTGGTACTTTCAGAGGCGGCTTGGGGGAAAATCTGCAGCTTTCAATGGTCCTCGACTAATTCTTTGACTTGGAGAGAACATTGTTGGAAAAACATTATAAGATACTTCAAGACCCATATCAGGAAAAATATAAAGATACAAACGTGACGTGTTGGAGAAGGTGCGGCTCCAAGGAGGCAAATCATTTTCATATTTTCTGGGATTGCCCTAAATTAAGTCTATATTGGGAAGATATTCATAGAACATTAGTTAAGGTACTTAGGTCCCAGATACCTCTGAACTTTGAGACGCTCTATTTGGGGCATGTATTGTTTCTTGAACAGAAGGAAGATATAAAGTTGCTGCAGGCCCTCTTAGCGGCAAGTAAGAAATCAATCACTAGAAAGTGGCTAAATCCAATACCACCTTCATTAGAAGATTGGCACGAAATTATCTTGGAAATATTTAAAATGGAAAAGTTGACTTACTCCCTGAGAATTCAAAAAGAAAAATTTTATCAAATCTGGAATAAATGGATTGAATATATAACTCCAATGCGAGCAGACTTTAGATGACTCTCCTAATGATTTATACAGCTCTTCTCATCAACACAGTAATATTGCTAACGTAAGCACCCCTAGTCTAAATGTCTTTTTTTTTTGTTTTCTTTTGGAAAATAGAGAATTAACACAAGTAAAGGGAAAGATTTGGGAAAGGGATAAAAAATGAAAAAATTAAGTAAATAAGTACGTAGGGATTGGATAATTATGTCTGCGGGCAGGAGCAAGCATGAACAAGTTAGGATATAAACACCTACAATGGTTGTTACATAGGCTTACATACAACATTTTGGACCAGTGGAAATGGTCCAGAAGAGTTATATGGAAACTATTACCATTTTTCTTAACAACTAATACCATTACTTAGCCTAATAGATCAGAATTACCACAGTACATAATTATCTATTTAAGTGTCTAATTTGCTTTTATATCATCTCAATGTGTACTTAAGAATGTATAAATAATTATAGTTTTATACATATAAAAAAATGGAAAAGGTTATATGTGTGAAAAAAGTACATGATATTTGTGAATTCCTTATCCAAATAAAAATAAATTTAAAAAGAAAAGAGAAAGATCATTGTTAATGTTTTCACAATCTTGCAATCTCTCCAGCTACTTCCTTCAGAACCCGAGGGTGCATTCCATCAGGTCCAGGAGATTTATCCACCCTCAGACCATTAAGCTTCCTGAGCACCTTCTCAGTCGTAATTTTCACTGCACCAACTTCACTTCCCTGACACTCTTGAATGTCCTGTACACTGCAGATGTCTTCCACTGTGAAGACTGATGCAAAATACGCATTCAGTTCCTCTGCCATCTCTGCATCTCTCATTACAATATCTCCAGCATCATTTTCTATTGGTTCTATATCTTCCCTCAACTCTCTTGCACACTTTATAAAAAAGCTTTCAGTATCTTCTTTGATATTAGTCACCAACTTCCTTTCATAATTCATCTTTTCCTTCCTAATGACATTCTTAGCTTCCTTCTGCAAGTTTTAAAAACTTCCCAATTCTCTATCTTCCCACTAGCTTTGGCTTCCTTGTATGCCCTCTCTTTTGCTTTTACTCTGGCTTCACTTGTCAGCCACGGTAGTGTCCTTTCATTCGCAAATTTCTTCTTATTTGGAATATACCTGTCTTGCACTTCCCTCATTTTTCACAGAAACCCCAGCCATTGCTGCTCTGCTGTCCTTCCTGTTAGTGTTCCTTTCCAGTCAACCTTGGCTAGTTCCCCTCTCATGCCATTGTAATTTCCTTTATTCCACTGAAATACTGACACATTGGAATTTAGTTTCTTCTTCTTAAATTGCAAAGTGAACTCGATCATATTGTGATCACTGTTCCCTAAGGGTTCCTTTACCTTAAGCTCTTTTATCACCTCCGGATCATTGCGTAACACCCAATCCAGCACAGCTGATCCCCTAGTGGGCTCAACAACAAGCTGTTCTGAAAAGCCATCCCTTAGATACCCTACAAATTCTCTTTCTTGAGGTCCAGTACTGACCAGGTTTTCCCAATCCACTTTCATGTTAAAATCCCCAATGATTATCATGACATTGCCTTTCTGACATGCCTTTTCTATCTCCTGCTGTAATTTGTAATCCACATTCTGGCTGCTGTTTGGAGGCCTGTATACAACTGCCATTAGGGTCCCTTTACCCTTGCCATTTCTTAACTCAACCCATAGAGGCTCTCTACCTTCTGATCCTATGTCATCTCTTTCTAATGATTTAACATTATTTCTTATACACAGGGCCACACCACCCCCTCTGTCTACTAACCTATCTTTCCGATACACCATATATCCTAGCACATTCAACTCCCAATGGCAGTCATCCTTTAGCCAAGTTGCAGAGATGGCCACATCATACTCGCCAATCTGTAGCTGAATTTCAAGATCGTCCATTTTATTTCTTATGCTGTGTGCATACAAATACGACACTCTCAGTCCAGTATTTGTTGCTTTCTGTTTTAACTGCACCACGCATCTATTGCCCTGTAACGCATCCCACCAGCTGTGATTATGCCTCATCTCCTGCCTGTCCTTTCTATCATCTCTGTCACTATCTTTGATTTATTTCTGTTTTCCCCTTCCTCAGCCCTATCACTCCGGTTCCCATCCCCCTGCCAAATTAGATTAAACCCTCTCTAACAGCTCTATTAAACCTGCCTGCTAGAATATTGGACCCCTTTGGGTTCAGGTGTAACGTGTCCTTTTTGTACAGGTCGTACCTCCCCCAGAAGATGCCCCAGTGATCCAGGAACCCGAAGCCCTGCCCCCTACACCAGTCTCTCAGCATTACTATGCCTGATCATGCTATTCTTGCACTCGTTAGCACGTGGCACAGGCAGCAATCCTGAGATTGCTAACCTGGAGGTCCTGCTTTTCAACTTCCTACCCAACTCCCTGAATTCTCTCTTCAGGACCTCCTCTCTTTTTCTACTTATGTCATTGGTACTAATGTGTACCAAGACTTCTGGCTGTTCACCCTCTCCCTTCAGAATACTCTGCACCTGATCTGAGACATCCCGTACCCTGGCACCCGGGAGACAACACACCATGCGGGTACCTGTATCAGACTGACAGAACCTCCGGTCTGTTCCCCTCACTATGGGATCCCCTATGACTACCGGATTCCTCATTTTCCTCTTTCCCTTCTGCACCACAGAACCAGGCTCAGTGCCAGAGACCTGTCCTGCTCCTGCTTAACTTCTCTCTGTAACTCAAACCCTTGAATCCCAACAACGTCCCCATTAATCTCTTTTGCACTTTGTACAGATTAAAGGTGTCTTTTCCACAGATACCAACCTAAACTGAACACAGTATTCCAAGCATGGCCTCACAAACATGTTATTTAACTCCAACATACATTTTTTTGGTCATCTCTGTGGAAATGTTTGCACATAGAGTTGTCCACCACAGAATCAGGCCTTTTGGCCCATCAGATCCATGCTGACCGTTAATCTATTTACAATCAGTGACCAGTTTATTAGGAACCTCTTCTGGCTTATGAAGTGGCCACTGAGTGTATGTTCGTGATCTTCTGCTGCTACAACTCACCCACCTTAAAGTGTTGTGTGTCCAGAGACACTCTTCTGCACACCACGGTTGTAACACGTGGTTGTTTGAGTTACTGTCACCTTCCTGTCAGCTTGAACCAGTCTGGCCATTCTCCTCTGACCCCTCTCATTAATAAGGTGTTTTCACCCACAGAACTGCCACTCACTGGATATTTTTTGTTTTTCACACTGTTCTCTGTAAACTCTACAGACTGTTAACACGATTCAAAGTTCAAGATTCAAGATTAATGTAATTTTCTGTACACTAGTGTAAAGGAGAATGAAATAATTGTTACTCTGGATCTGAGGCAACACAAAAGATAAAGAACACAATAACTACTTTCTAAAAAATACACAAAAATATAAATACATCTGATAGCTTACATACATGGATTGATTATATGCCCATGAGGTATCTCTAGGCTACACGTAAGGTGACTGATGAGAAATAATAAAGTAGTGGTGGAGCTAGTGGGTGGAGGAGTTGATCAGCCTTACTGCTTGGGGAAAGCAACTGTTTTTGAGACTGGGGATCCTGGTGTGGATGCTACGTAGCCTCCTCCCTGATGGGAGTGGGACAAACAGGGTGGGTGGGATCCTTCAAGTAAAGTCAAACTTCTTGTCATTTAACTATATTCATGTATATGATGACACTGGCCCTTTTCTGACACCTTTCTGTATATACTGTTTGTCCTTGTTGGCGAGCAGACTGGTGTTGGTGATGTGTTGGGCAGCTTTGACTACCCATTGTGGGGCCTTCCTGTCCGCAACAGTACAATTTCCATACCAAGCAGTGATGAAGCTTGTTAGGGTGCTCTCCACTACACATCTGTAGAATGACATAAGTATGGACATGCAAGGTCCAGCTCTCTTCAGCCTCCTCAGAAAGCAGAGGTGTTGGTGAGTTTTCCTGACTGTATGGGATGTGTTCTGGGACCGTGAGAGGTTGTGTGTGATGTGCATTCCCGGGAATTTGGTGTGAGCACAGTGTACAGCAGTGGGCTCAGCACACATCGGTGAACTTGATGATGAGACTGCTCGGGTGTTTGACCGTGCAGCAGTGTACAGCAGTGGGCTCAGCACACATCCGGGGGGGAGTGGGGGTGGGGGGCACCGATGTTGAGGATGATGGGAGGTTGTGCATGAAATGAAATTCCAGGAGATCAGCAGTTTCTGAAATACTCAAACCACCCCATCTGGCACCAACAATCTACATGCTTTTACATAATGAGTTGCTGCCAAGTGATTGGCTGATTAGATATTTGCATTAATGAGGTGACTAATAAAATGGCCACTGAGTGTACATTTATCACGTTTACTTGCATTAAGCCCAAAACCTTCTATTTCCTTCGATGCAAGAAAATGAATGATGTTGAACTGCTTTGATAATGGGATTTAATAGAGGGCTTACATTGCCATTCCCAATTATTTTTACCAGACTTTCTTGTTCTTTAATGGGCAGCACCTTTACCATGCCTTAGAAGACTATGGCCAAGTCTCACCTTAGATATCTGAGCTTGTAAATTAAGGTTGATAATGCAATGAAGTCACTTACTCAAAGACAACTACAGCACAGAAACTGGCCCTTCAGTCCATCTAGTCCATGCCAACTTTGCTTTCTGCTTAGTCCCATCTACCTGCCATAGCCCTTCTTAACCCTCCCACCCATTTACTTACCCAAATTTCTCTTAAATGTTGAAACCAAACCATATCCCCCACTTCCACTGGCATCTTGTCCCACCCTCTGAGTGAAGAAGTTCCGTCTCATGTTTGTAAACATTTCATGTTTCACCCCTAACCTATGACCTCTAGTTCTAGTCTTACCCAACCTCAGTGGAAAAAGCCTGCTTGCACTTACCCTATCTATACCCCTCATAATCTTGTATACCTCTATCAAATCTCTCTGCAATCTCCAACACTCCAGGGAATAAAGTCTTAACTTATTCAACATTTCCCTATAACTCAGATTCTTGTCATAGCAACATCCTTGTTAATTTTCTTGTGCACTCTTACACACTTATTGATATTTTTCCTGTAGGTTGGTGACCAGAACTGCACACAACAGTATGGCCTCATAAATATCTGAAACAACTTCAATATCCATCTCCTGTACTTAGTACTTTGATTTATGCAGGCCAATTTGCCAAAAGCACTCTTTATGACCCTACCTACCTGTGATACCCATTTCAAGGAGTTATGGACCTGTATTCCCAGATCCCTCTGTTCTACCACAGTCCTCAGTGCCCCACCATTCACTGTTTAGGTCTTACTCTGGTTTGTCCTCCCAAAGTGCAAAACACCTCACACTTGTCTACATTAAATTCCATCTGACATTTTTTAGCCCAGGTTTCCAGCCTGCCCAGATCCTGCTACAAGCTGTGATTGTCTTCCTTGCTAACCACTACACCTCCAATCTTGGTGTCATTCGTAAATCTGCTGATCCAGTTTAACATACTATCATCCAGATTATTGATCTAGATGATAGACAACAATGGACCCAGCACCGACCCTGTGTCACACCATTAGTCACAGGCTCCAATCTGAGAGGCAACCATCTACAACCACTCTCTGACTTCTCCCACAAAACCAATGTCTAATCAACTTACAACACACATCAAAGTTCCTGGTGAATGCAGCAGGCCAGGCAGCATCTCTAGGAAGCGGTACAGTCGACGTTTCAGGCCGAGACCCTTCGTCAGGACTAACTGAAGGAAGAGTGAATAAGAGATTTAAAAGTTGGAGGGGGAGGGGGAGATCCAAAATGATAGGAGAAGACAGGAGGGGGAGGGATGGAGCCAAGAGCTGGACAGGTGATTGGCAAAAGGGATATGAGAGGATCATGGGACAGGAGGTCCGGGAAGAAAGACAAGGCGGGGGGGGGTACCCAGAGGATGGGCAAGGGGTATATTCAGAGGGACAGAGGGAGAAAAAGGAGAGAGAGAGAAAGAATATGTGTATAAAAATAAATAACTGATGGGGTACGAGGGGGAGGTGGGGCATTAGCAGAAGTTAGAGAAGTCGATGTTCATGCCATCAGGTTGGAGGCTACCCAGACGGAATATAAGGTGTTGTTCCTCCAACCTGAGTGTGGCTTCATCTTTACAGTAGAGGAGGCCGTGGATAGACATGTCAGAATGGGAATGGGATATGGAATTAAAATGTGTGGCCACTGGGAGATCCTGCTTTCTCTGGCGGACAGAGCGTAGGTGTTCAGCAAAGTGGTCTCCCAGTCTGCGTCGGGTCTCGCCAATATATAAAAGGCCACATCGAGAGCACCGGACGCAGTATATCACCCCAGCCGACTCACAGGTGAAGTGTTGCCTCACCTGGAAGGACTGTTTGGGGCCCTGAATGGTGGTAAGGGAGGAAGTGTAAGGGCATGTGTAGCACTTGTTCCGCTTACAAGGATAAGCGCCAGGAGGGAGATCAGCGGGGAGGGATGGGGGGGACAAATGGACAAGGGAGTCATGTAGGGAGCGATCCCTGCGGAAAGCAGAGAGACGGGGGGAGGGAAAGATGTGCTTAGTGGTGGGATCCCGTTGGAGGTGGTGGAAGTTACGGAGAATAATATGTTGGACCCGGAGGCTGGTGGGGTGGTAGGTGAGGACCAGGGGAACCCTATTCCTAGTGGGGTGGCGGGAGGATGGAGTGAGAGCAGATGTATGTGAAATGGGGGAGATGCGTTTAAGAGCAGAGTTGATGATGGAGGAAGGGAAGCCCCTTTCTTTAAAAAAGGAGGACACCTCCCTTATTCTAGAATGAAAAGCCTCATCCTGAGAGCAGATGCAGCGGAGACGAAGGAATTGCGAGAAGGGGATGGCGTTTTTGCAAGAGACAGGGTGAGAAGAGGAATAGTCCAGATAGCTGTGAGAGTCAGTAGGCTTATAGTAGACATCCGTGGATAAGCTGTCTCCAGAGATAGAGGCAGAAAGATCTAGAAAGGGGAGGGAGGTGTTGGAAATGGACCAGGGATTAACTTACCAGCTCATTCTGAATGCCAACTGACTGAACCTTCTTGATCAGCCTTTGATGTGGAACCTTGTCAAAATCCTTGCTCGAGTCCAAATGGACAATGACCAATGTTCATCAACTTTCCTGGCACCATGCAGTTAGCAGCTCGGGACAATGGATTTCTGAGTTCAATTCCAAAGCCACCTGTAAGGTTTACTCCCACAGTACAAAGATGTAGAGTTAATAGGTTAATTGTAAATTGTCCAGTGATCCGGGGAATTATAGACCGGTTAGCCTAATGTCGGTGGTGGGGAAACTGCTGGAGTCAGGTATCAAGGATGTGATAACAGCACATTTGGAAAGCGGTGAAATGATCGGACAAAGTCAGCATGGATTTGTGAAAGGAAAATCATGTCTGACGAATCTCATAGAATTTTTTGAGGATGTAACTAGTAGAGTGGATAGGGGAGAACCAGTGGATGTGGTATATTTGGATTTTCAAAAGGCTTTTGACTAGGTCCCACACAGGAGATTAGTGTGCAAACTTAAAGCACACGGTATTGGGGGTAAGGTATTGGTGTGGGTGGAGAATTGGTTAGCAGACAGGAAGCAAAGAGTGGGAATAAACGGGACTTTTTCAGAATGGCAGGCGGTGACTAGTGGGGTACCGCAAGGCTCAGTGCTGGGACCCCAGTTGTTTACAATATATATTAATGACTTGGATGAGGGAATTAAATGCAGCATCTCCAAGTTTGTGGATGACACGAAGCTGGGTGGCAGTGTTAGCGTGAGGAGGATGCTAAGAGGATGCAGGGTGACTTGGATAGGTTGGGTGAGTGGGCAAATTCATGGCAGATGCAATTTAATGTGGATAAATGTGAAGTTATCCACTTTGGTGGCAAAAATAGGAAAACAGATTATTATCTGAATGGTGGCCGATTAGGAAAAGGGGAGGTGCAAGGAGAGCTGGGTGTCATTATACACCAGTCATTGAAAGTGGGCATGCAGGTACAGCAGGCGGTGAAAAAGGCGAATGGTATGCTGGCATTTATAGCGAGAGGATTCGAGTACAGGAGCAGGGAGGTACTACTGCAGCTGTACAAGGCCTTGGTGAGACCACACCTGGAGTATTGTGTGCAGTTTTGGTCCCCTAATCTGAGGAAAGACATCTTTGCCATACAGGGAGTACAAAGAAGGTTCACCAGATTGATTCCTGGGATGGCAGGACTTTCATATGAAGAAAGACTGGATGAACTGGGCTTGTACTCGTTGGAATTTAGAAGATTGAGGGGGGATCTGATTGAAACGTATAAAATCCTAAAGGGATTGGACAGGCTAGATGCAGGAAGATTGTTCCCGATATTGGGGAAGTCCAGAATGAGGGGCCACAGTTTGAGGATAGAGGGGAAGCCTTTTAGGACCGAGATTAGGAAAAACTTCTTCATACAGAGAGTGGTGAATCTGTGGAATTCTCTGCCACAGGAAACAGTTGAGGCCAGTTCATTGGCTATATTTAAGAGGGAGTTAGATATGGACCTTGTGGCTACGGGGTCAGGGGGTATGGAGGGAAGGCTGGGGCGGGGTTCTGAGTTGGAGGATCAGCCATGATCATAATAAATGGCGGTGCAGGCTCGAAGGGCCGAATGGCCTACTCCTGCACCTATTTTCTATGTTTCTATGTTTCTATTAGGTTGGTGGTAAATGGGTGAGTTTCTAGGCAGTGCAGACTCATTAGGCTGGAAGAGCTTGTTCCACACTCCATCTCAAATACAATAAAAAGTAATCTTCACGAAAAACTCTAAGATTCGATCGACACGACCTACCATGCACAAAGCCATGTTGACTACGTCTAATCAGTACTCATCTATCCAAATACATATCGGGTACATCAGAAAACCTTCCAACAACTTTCCTTCTACTGACATCAGGCTCACTGGCCTTTTATTTCCCAGCATATTTTTAGAGTCTTTCTTAAAGAACAAACCAACATTAGCTGTCCTCCAATTCTCCAACAACTCACCCATGGCTAAGGACTTTCTAAAGACCTCTGCTGGAGCACCTGAAATTTCACTAGCTTCCCAAAAGGTCTGACCTTATCAGGTCCTCGGAGTTTATCCACGCTAATTTGCCTCAACGCAGCAAGCACGTCCTCCTCTGTAATCTGTATAGGGTCCATCACCTTGCTGCTGGTTTTCCTCACTCCTATAGACTCTATGTCTGTCTTATGAATAACTACAGATGCAAAAGAACCCACCTTAAACCCCGCCCCCGACTTCTTTTGGCTCCATGCACAGATGACCGTGTGGTTAGCGTAATGTTATTTCTGCATGAGTGACCTGAGCTCATTCCTGCTGCTGTCTGTAAGGAGTCTGTATACAACCGTGTGTGTTTCTTTCTATATATTGGTGAGACCCGATGCAGTCTGGGAGACTGTTTCGCTGAACACCTACGCTCTGTCCGCCAGAGAAAGCAGGATCTCCCAGTGGCCACACATTTTAATTCCACGTCCCATTCCCATTCTGATATGTCTATCCACGGCCTCCTCTACTGTAAAGATGAAGCCACACTCAGGTTGGAGGAACAACACCTTACATTCCGTCTGGGTAGCCTCCATCCTGATGGCATGAACATTGACTTCTCGAACTTCCGTTAATGCCCCTCCTCCCCTTCTTACCCCATCCCTTATTTATTTATTTATTTATTTATTTATTATCCCCCCTCCTTCTTTCTCTCTTTTTTCTCCATCTGTCCCTCTCACTATATCTTCCTCTGATGCTTCCCTCCCCCTTTCTTTCTCCCTAGGCCTCCCGTCCCATGATCTTCTCCCTTCTCCAGCCTGGTATCCCTTTTGCCAAACAACTTTCCAGCTCTTAGCTCCATCCCTCCCCCTCCTGTTCTCTCCTATCAGTTCGGATCTCCCCCCCCCACTTTCAAATCTCTTACTATCTCTTCTTTCACAAAAAGCGGGAGGTCCCAACAACATCCCTGGACGTGTGCTCAAGGAATGTGCTGATGTATTAGCAGATGTCCTGACAGACATTTTCAACATCTCCCTTAGTCAAGCTATTGTCCCCAGATGCTTCAAAACCTCCACAATCATCCCTGTAGCAAAGAAATCAGTTGTAGCCTGTCTGAACGATTACCATCCCGTTGCACTGACCCCCATAGTGATGAAATGTTTTGAACGGCTTGTCAAGCCTCATATCAGAGCCAGCCTCCCCTCATCACTGGATCCTCTACAGTTTGCTTATCGTCCAAATCACTCTACGGAGGACGCAATATCCACCACACTGCACACAGTTCTCTCTCACTTGGACAACAAAGACACATGCCAGAATCCTGTACATTGATTTCAGTTCAGCATTCAATACCATCAAACTGTCGCTGCTTGGCCTTAACACTGCCATGTGTCGCTGGATTCTGGATTTCTTGACAGAGAGACCACAGTCAGTCCGTGTTGGCAGGATCATCTCTGACTCCATCACACTGAGCACTGGATCCCCACAAGGCTGAGTCCTTAGCCCATTGCTGTTTACACTGCTAACACATGACTGTGCAGCCAGATTCAAGGAGAACCTGATCATTAAATTTGCAGATGATACCAGTGGTGGGGCTCATCAGCAGAAAAGATGAAACAATGTACAGGGAGGAGGTCAAACACTTGGAGAGCTGGTGCAGGGATAACAACTTGATGCTTAATGTCACCAAAACCAAGGAGATGATCATTGATTTCAGACGGTCTCAGCCTGAGTACACACCCCTCAGCATCAGCGGCTCCACAGTGGAGAGAGTGGAAACATCAAGTTCCTTGGGGTGCAGATCTCGGGCAATCTCACCTGGGATTGTGAAATGGGCCCAGCAGAGATTGCACTTTCTGAGGAAGCTTAAACAAGCATCACTCCCCACTTACATCTTAACTACATTCTACAGAGGCGTGGTTGAGAGTGTGCTGACCTTTTGCATCACAACCTGGTACTCCAGCTGCAGTGCTGTCGACAAAAAAGCCTTGCAGAGGGTGGTTAGGGGAGCAGAGAAGGTTATTGGGGTCTCCCTACCTTCTGTCCAAGACCTCTTTCAGAGTCGATGCCTCCAGAAAACACAGTATATCATTAAAGACCCCTCACACCCTCCCCATGAATTGTTCGTTCTTCTGCCATCAGGCAAATGTTACAGGAGCATCAAGACTAAAATCACAAGGCTACTAAACAGCTTCCTCCCACAGGCAGTCAGACTGCTAAATAGCTGCTCCACCTGACTCTGCTTTGGACACTTTTAACTTGCACTGGACACTTATAACTGATTTAACTGACACGTGGCTGTTGTGTTTTACTATTTATTGTTATGTTTATTATTTAGTGTTGCATTTGTTATGTTATGATTGCACTGCCCCTGAGAAACGCTGTCTCATTCTGCCCTGCAGAGCTGATGTACGGTTAGAATGACAAAGTTTTTTTTGAATCTTTTGAATCTTTGAATCTTTCAGTTAGTCCTGATGAAGGGTCTTAGCCCAAAATGTCGACTGTACCTCTTCCTACAGATGCTGCCTGGCCTGCTGCATTCACCAGCATTTTTTGCGTGTGTTGCCTTAATGACTATTGCCCGGTAGCATTCACATCTACAGTGATGAAATGCTTTGAGAGGTTGGTTATGACTGGACTGAACTCTTGCTTCATTGCAATTTGCCTATAGCCACAATAGGTCAATGGCAGATTCAATCTCAATGGCTCTCCACACGACCTTAGACAATACAAACACCTACATCCGGATGCTGTTCATCTATAGCTCAATATTTAACACCATCATTCCCACAATCCTGATTGAGAAGTTGTAGAACCTGGGCATCCGTACCTCCCTCTGTAATTGGATCCTCGATTTTCTAACTGGAAGATCACAATCTGCGCGGATTGGTGATAACATCTCCTCCTCGCTGATGCACCACAGAAGTGTGTGCTTAGCCCACTGCTCTACTCTCTCTATAATCATGACTGTGTGGCTAGACATAGCTCAAATACCATCTATAAATTTAATGACGATACAACCATTGTTGGTAGAATCGCAGGTGGTGACGAGAGGGCGTACAGGAGTGAGATATGCCAACTAGTGTAATGGTGCCGCAGCAACAACCTGGCACTCAGTATCAGTAAGACGAAAGAGCTGATTGTGGACTTCAGGAAGGGTAAGATGAAGGAACACATACCAATCCTCATAGAGGGATCAGAAGTGGAGAGAGTGAGCAGCTTCCAGTTCCCGGGTGTCAAAATCTCAGGACCTAATCTGGTCCCAACATATCGATGCAGCTACAAAGAATGCAAGACAGCGACTATACTTCTTTAGGAGTTTGAAGAGATTTGGTGTGTCAACAAATACACTCAAAAACTTCTATAGTTGTACCGTGGAGAACATTCTGACAGGCTGCATCACTGTCTGGTGCAAAAGGTTGTAAATCTAGTCAGCTCCATCTTGGGTACTAGCCTACAAAGTACCCAGAACATCTTCAGGGAGCGGTGTCTCAGAAAGGTAGCGTCCATTATTAAGGACCTCCAGCACCCAGGGCATGCCCTTTTCTCACTGTTACCATCAGGTAGGAGGTACAGAAGCCTGAAGGCACACACTCAGCGATTCAGGAACAGCTTCTTCCCCTCCGCCATCCAATTCCTAAATGGACATTGAACCCATTTCTACCTCACTTTCTAACATATATTATTTGTTTTTTGCACGATTTTTAATCTATTCAATATATGTCTACTGTAATTGATTTTCTTATTTCATTTTTTTCTTCTACATTGTGTATTGCATTGAACTGCTGCTGAGCTAACAAATTTCATGACACATGCCGGTGATAATAAACCTGATTCTGATTTGGTTTTTAGCCTCCGCTTTAAATACAGCCGGTCCTCCTTATCCGTGGGAGATTGGTTCCGGAACCCCCTGCGGATACCAAAAAACGAGGATGCTCATGTCCATTATATAAAATGGCATAGTATTTGCATATACCTACGCACATCTCCTATATACTTTAAATCATCTCTAGATTACTTATAATACCTAATACGATGTAAATAGTTGTTATACTGTATTGTTTAGGGAATAATGACTAGAAAAAATGCTCAAGCAATGAGTACTGGAGACAGAACTTCCGGGTTTTCCTGATCAGCGGCTGTTTGAATCCGCACATGCGGAACCCGCGGATAAGGAAGGCCGACTGTACACCCGATGACTTGGCCTCCACAGTTGTCTGTGACAATGAATTCCACAGATTTACCACTCTCTGGCTAAAGAAACTCCTCATCTCTGTCCCAAACGTACTTCCACGGATTGCGCCTACATGCTGCATTGCTCAACGACTCTACAGACCTCCATAAGATCTGGAGCACACATTGAAGCTCTTGTTCAAAGATCACCTTTGTTGTTCAGAGGTGGGAGCCTGTTGAGGTCTGCTGGAGTGAGAAAGCCAGAGGCTTTCTGTGGCGGTAGAACAAGGCAAGGAACTTGCAATTAAATTCAATCCCTTAAATCAACATTTTAGGGATACAAAATTATAAGGGGAATAGATATGGTAAATGCAAACAGGCTTTGTCCACTGAAGTTGAATGAAACTCGAATCAGAGATCATGGGTTAAGGGTTAAAGGTGAAATGTTCAAGGAGAACATGAGGGGAACTTCATTCAAAGGGTGGTGTGGTGAGAGCATGGAACTGGGTTTGATTGCAAAATTGAGAGAAACTTGGATAGGTACATGAATGGGAGGGTTATGAAGGGTTATGGTCCAAGTGTGGGTCAATGGGATTAGGCAGATCAATGGTCTGGCATGCACTAGATGGGCCAAAGGGCTCATAGGGTCTATGGCGTGATCCTATGTAAGAACAAGTCTGCAGTGCTGAGTGAACTTGTCAGCAAAACTTAGAAGTGGAACCAACAGTGTAAGTCTGCAAATGAACTGGGGAGGGAAGGCAAAGGGTAACTAACACACACAACACCCTGCACGAACTCAGCAGGTCAGGCAGCATCTATGGAAAGGACTAAACAGTCAACATTTCAGGCAAGACCCTTCATCAGGGCTGGAAAGGAAGCGGGAGGAGGCCAGGATAAGAAGATGGGGGGATGGGGGGGGCTGGAAGGGAGGTGGAAGGTGATGGGTGAAACCAGGTGAGGGGGAGGGGGAGTGGGGGTGGTGGAGGGGGAGGGGTGGTGAAATGAGAAGCTGGGAGGTGATGGTGGAAAAGGTAAAGTGCTGATGGAAACACACACACACACACAAAATCAAGAATCGAAGACTGAAGAACTAATTAAAAATACATGAGCTTCAGGAAGCTGCGGGAAGTGTTGCGCTAGATTGCAGAAGTAACCCAATCCTCACTCACTCAATCCCAGGGGGCGGGGGGGCAACTTCATGCACAGCGTTCAAATGGTTCTTAAAACTTTTTTTTCCCAAACTAAAGCAAACCAATGGTGAGGGAATGTTTAAAAATTACCGCGGAACAGCGATGTGGTTAAAAGACTCGAACCTGTGTTCCTGCAAGTCTCTTTGTCCCGACAAAGTTCGAAGTGTTCGAAGCGTCCACACAGAGAGCACACGTATAATTTCTCCCGGTTAATGTTTCTCGCGACAGAGGTCCACTGGGTGGGTTAAATAAGGCGCACAAAAGTACTAAGATTGATTACTCACACAACTCGCACACTTTCTGACTCACTTGAATGTCGTGTATTCTACTAAAGCCGTCTCCCCAGAACAACTCGACCAGGTTACGAAGCGTGCTGGGTCCAGGCATTTCGGACAAACCTCTGACCCGCAGCGCTCTGGTTCCGGATGGCGCCGAGCAGCCTGCGCAGGTCTCAGAACCTTCGGCATCTTTTGTGTTCTTCGACTCCACTGCCCCGTTGGGCGAGGCCCCTCTCCGAGAGGATTTGGCTACACCGGGGAGCCGAGTCAAAGCCATTATTCTCCTTAGGATGAACCAGATACCGGACCGAGTCATCACTCTTCCTTGCTGCCAACAACTCCTCTCTTCCTTCCTCTCCTCTCCTCTCAAAACAAGTCCCTTCGTTCATTTATTAGAGAGCCGGGCCTGGCCCACGTGAGGGGAGCCGGACAATGGGTGGTCCTCCCGTTTCTCCGTCAGAACGTGGTGGGTTCCAATCCCAACTCATCGGCGTTGAGCAAGAAATTGCCCCGCTAAGGTAGTGCGGCACTGTCAAAGGCTCCTGGTCCCCCAGAAAGAAACCTACTCTCCCAGCTTCCCGCAAAGGATCTCCTGGCGCTAAAGCGCAACGGAGCGTTTACACTTTTTCGGAAAGGTGGACAGCACCTACAGGAGGAGCTACTTCATGAAAGTGGCACCTTATCATTAATAACACAAGAGATTCTGCAGATGCTGGAAATCCAGAGAAACACACACAAAATCTGCAGGAACTCAGCAGCTCTGTGGAGGGAATAAAAGTTGACGTTTCGTGCCAAGATTTCATCAGGATAGCATTGTGTTACCTATGCAACACACATCAAAGTTGCTGGTGAACGCAGCAGGCCAGGCAGCATCTTTGCGTTCACCAGCAACTTTGATGTGTATTGCTTGAATTTCCAGCATCTGCAGAATTCCTCGTGATTATGTTACCTATCATTGTTTTCCGGGCCATATCCTCTTCTCGCTGCTACAGGCAGGAATTAACACACAAAGGAGCTGGAGGAGCTCGGCGGTTCAGGCAGCATAGGTGCAGAGAAAGACTGCTGGTTTGATTTTCAATGGACACCAATAGACTTGTCTCTGGTTGTGTTTCTCTTAGTACAAATGACTTGGTCTGCACGCACTTTATCTTCAGTGTCATATACAAACGTTTGTAATTTAAGTTTAATTTATGTCGTATGCGTCTGAATCTGTGACGCTGCTGCAAGGTTTTTGAAACGAGAATCGGTAATGCAAGCTTCTGAAAGAACTCAACCTGTCGAGCGGCATCTGTTGGAGGCAAAGGAATTTCAGATATCAGATATAGCATTAGTTTTTTATTAATAGATTTCGGGCTTTTCTCACTGGAGTGAAGGAGGGTGAGAGTCGATTTGACAGAGGTATACTCCTTTGCCGAGTAAAGTAGCCACTGAGTGTCTGTTCATGGTTTTCTGCTACTGCAGCCCGTCTAGAAGACTATACGTTATAAAATCAGAGTTAGGCCATTTGGCCCATCGAATATACTCCGCCGTTCCATCATGGCTGAGCAATTTTCCTCAGCCCCAGTCTCCTGCTTTTTCCCCATATCCCTTCATGTCCTGACCAATCAAGAATCTGTCAGCTTCTGCCTTAAGTATACATAAATACTTGGCCTCCACAGCTGCCCATGCCAACGAATTCCACAGATTCAACACTCTCTGGCTAAATAAATTCTTCTTCATCGCCATTCTAAAAGGACACCCCTCTATTCTGAGGCTGTGACCTCTGGCCTTAGAGTCTCTCACCAGACATTTTCATTCTTTATCTCAATTTAGAAAACAGTGAACGCTTTCTTCTACCACAATGCACGACCATACACTTCCCAACACTCTATTCCATCTGCCATTTCTTTGCTTATTCTCCCAATCTATCAAAGTCCTTCTGTAGCCTCTCTACTTTCTGAAAACTACCCTCCCCTCCACCTATCTTAGTATCTGCAAACTTTGCCACAAAGCCATCAAAATCATTGAAAAATAGTGTAAAAAGAGGTGGTCCCAACACAGACCCCTGTGGAGCACCACTAGTCACCAGAAGCTAACCAGAAAAGGCTGCCTTTATTCCCACTCTTTGCCTCTTGCCAATCAGCCACTGCTTTATCCGTGTTTGAATCTTTCCTGTCATAGCATGGGCTTGTAGCTTGTTAAGCAGCCTCATGTGGCACCTTGAAAATCCTTCTGAAGATCCAAGTACACAACATGAACTGATTCTCCTTAGTCTGTCCTGCTTGATATTTCTTCAAAGAATTCCAACAGATTTGTCAGGCAAAATTTTTCCTTGAGGAAAGCATGCTGACTGCAACCTATTTTATCCTGTGACTCAGAGTACCCTGAAACCACATCCTTAACAATTGATTCCAACATCTTTCCAACCACTGAGGTCAAACTAGCTGGCTTATAATTTCCTGTCTTCTGCCTCTCTCCCTTCTTGAAGAGTGTAGTGACATTTGCAATTTTCCAATCTTCCAGAACCATGCCAGAATCTAGTGATTCTTGAAAGATCATTACTAATGCCTCCACAATATCTTAAGCCACCTCTTTCAGAACCCTAAGGTTCATCTGCTCTGGGTGACTTATCTACCTTCAGATCTTTCAGGCTAAGCACCTTCTCCTTAGTAATAAGCAACTACACACACTTTTGTCCCCGACACTCATGAACTTACAGCATACTGCTTCTGTCTTTCTCAGTGAAGGCTGATGCAAAATACTTACTCAGTTCATCTGACATTTCTGTTTCCCCCATTACTACCTCTTGAGCATCTTTTTCCAGTGGTTCAATATCTACTCTCACCTCTCTTTTACTCTTTATGTATATGAAGAAACTTCTGATATCCTCTTTAATATTATCAGCTAGCTTACTTTTGCATTCCATCTTGACCTTCTTAGTGACTTTTTAAGTTGCCTTCTGTTGGTTTTTAAAAGCTTCCCACTAATTTTTGCTCTATTATATGTCCTCTCTTTGGCTTTTATGTTTGCTTTGACTTCTCTTGTTAGCCACTGTTGTGTTATCTTTCCTTTAGACTACTTCTTGCTCCTTGAGATGTATACTGTATATCCTGTGCCTTCCAAATTGCTTCCAGAAATTCCAGCCATTGCTGCTCTGCCATCATCCCTGCCAGTGTTCTTTTCCAATCAATACTGGCCAACTCCTCTCTCATGCCTCTGTAATTCGCTTAATACTGCTGTAATACTGATACATCTGACTTTAGTTTCTCCTTCTCAAATTTCAGGATGAATTTGATCATATTTTGATCATTTTCCCCAAAGGGTTCTTTTACCTTAAGCTCTCTAAATAATTCAGGTTCATTGCATAACATGCAATCCAGAATAGCTGATCCTCTCGTGGGCTCAACCACAAGCTGTTCTAAGAAGTCATGTCGTAGGTGCTCTAGAAATTGCCCCTCTTGGAATCAAGAACCCACCTGATTTTCCCAATCTACCTGCATATTGAAGTTCCCCATGACTATCATAACATTGCCCTTTTGTCATGCATTTTCTATCTCCCATCCTTACTACTGTTTGGGGGTCTGTATATAACACCCATCAAGGTCTTTTTAAATGCGCAGATCCTTAGCTCTATCCACAGTGATTCAATTCTGTACATGCCGACCCACAGTCACCACGTTCTAAAGATTTGATTTCATCTTTTACCAATGGAGCAACTCCCTCTGTTTTGCTCCCTGTCCTTTCAATGCAATGTGTATCCATGGACATTAAGCTCCTAGTTATAATCTTCTTTCAGCCATGTTTCAATGATGCCTACGACATCATACATGCTAATCTGTAACTGTGCTGCAAGTTACACAGCTTTTGCATCAGTCTTCATCATAGAAGACACTAGCAGTGTGGTGGAAGTTTCCAGGTGTCAGCAGTCATGAAGTGTGTGAAGTTACCATTCCTAGAGAGAAGGTTCTTGGGAAACTGAAAAGTCTGAAGGTAGATAAGTCACCTGGACATGATGGTGTCCACCCCAGTGTTCTGAAAGAGGTGGCTTAAGAGATTGTGGAGGCATTAGTAATGATTTTTCAAGAATTTCTCAATGCTGTAATGATTCTGGAAGACTGGAAAATTGCAAATATCACTCCACTCTTCAAGAAGGGAGAGAGGCAGAAGAAAGGAAACTATAGGCCAGTTAGTCTGACCTCGGTGGTTGGGAAGATGTTGAAGTCGATTATTAAGGATGAGGTCTCAGGGTACTTGGAGGCACATAATAAAATAGGCTGTAGTCAGCACGGTTTCCTGAAGGGAAAATCTTGCCTGACAAATCTGTTGAAATTCTTTGAAGAAATAACAAGCAGGATAGACAAAAGAGAATTGGTTGATGTTGTGTACTTGGAGTTTCAGAAGGACCTTGACAAGGCGACACAGATGAGGCTGTTTAACAAACTACAACCCATGGTATTACAGGAAAGATTTTAGCATGGATAAAGCAGTGGCTGATTGGCAGGAGGTAAAGAGTGGGAACAAAGGGAGCTTTTTCTGGCTGGTTGCCAGTGACCAGTGGTAATCCACAGGAGTCTGTGTCGGGCCCAATTCTTTTACATTATATATCAGTGATTTGGATGATGGAATTGATGGCTTTGTTACAAATGATATGAAGATAGGTGGGGGGCATATAGTTTTGAGGAAGTGGAGAGACTACAGAAGTGCTCAGACAGATTCAGAGATTGGGCAAAGAAGTGACAGATGGAATACAGTGTCGGGAAGTGTATGGTCATGCATTTTGGTAGAAGTGATGAAAGTGTTGACTGTTTTCTAAATGGAGAGAAAATACAAAATACTGAGGTGCAATGGGATTTGGGAGTCCTTGTGCAGGATTCCCTTAAGGTTAATTTGCAGATTGATTTTATGGTGAGGAAGGCAAATGCAATGTTAGCATTCATTTCAAAAGGACTAGAATATAAAAGCAAGGAAGTAATGATGAGACTTTATAAAGCACTAGTGAGGCCTCAGTTGGAGTATTGTGAGCTGTTCTAGGCTCCTTATCTTAGAAAGGATGAGCTGAAACTGGAGAAGGTTCAAAGGAGGTTCACAAAAATGATTTCAGGTTTGAATGGCTTGTCATATGAAGAATGTTTGATGGCTCTGGTCCTGTATTCACTGGAATTCAGAAGAATGAGGGGTGACTTCATTGAAACTTATTGAATAGTGAAAGCCTTGATAGAGTGGATGTGGAGAGGATGTTTCCTATGATGTGAGGGTGGTGAATCTGTGGAATTCTTTACCACAGGCAGCTGTGGAGGCCAAGCCTTTATGTATATTGAAGGCACAGGTTGATAGATTCTTGATTGGTCAGAGCATGAAGGGATACGGGGAGAAAGCAGGAAACTGGGATTGAGGAAAACTGGATCAGCCATGATGAAATGGTGGAGCAGACTTGATGGGCCAAATAGCCTAATTCTGCTCCTATATCTTAAGTTCTTCTGCCTTATTCCATATACTACGCATATTCAAATATAACACTTTCGGCCCTATATCCACCCTTTTTGATTTTGTCCATATACTGCGCACATTCAAATATAACACTTTTGGTCCTATATTCACCCTTTTTGACTTTGTCCACCTTTTATATTGTAATTCATCTTGATGGCTGCAATTTTGTCCTATCATCAGCCTGTTATTGCTGGGAGTTTCACTACACACTGCCTCTGTTTATAAACCAACCACTTCATCTTTAGCACTGTCACTCATCCCTCTGCCAAATGAGTTTAAACCTAGTTGAACAATTGTACCAACCTGCCTGGAAGGATATTGGATCCCCTTGGGTTCAGGAGTAACCCATCCTTTTAGTAGAGGTCATACCTTTCCCAGAAGAGATCCCAATGAACCCCTGCCCCCTGCACCAGTTCCACAGCCATGCATTCACCTTCCAATTCATCATATTGTGACGAAAAACCAAGTTATCAGAAGATTGATGTGGATGAGAGAGATAAGAGAGACAAATAGAGAAACGTTCAAAATGTTAATGAGAGGCGAGAGAGATTAACGAAAAGAGACACAGTTCTGAGTATTGACAGACTGGTTGCTTTGAACCTGAACTGTTTGAAGTTTGATGGACAGGCGATACCCCAGCAGGGGGATAAAAGGAACAGGTTCGCTAAGGCAAGACAGACACCACGAGATCACGAGATAACGAGACCCTGGAAGTGCGGTGTGCCCCCACAAGTTGGTAGGAGTTTGGAGGTCTGGTCGCGGGACCGACCATAAACGCACAGGGTGAAAAGGTACGATCGGCGGGAACCTGGTGTGTGTGTCCACCCTTGCCTGGGTGCCGGGTTCACCGCAGAAGAACGATCATATCCGGAACGGAGGGGTCACAGTCGGTGACCTCAGAAGACATTAAAAAGGGCTCGCCCGAAAGCTAACTGCGGAGGAACATCAAGGTCTGTCTGAATTCGATTTGCATATCATCATTCGCTCTCCCTTTCTTTCTCTCTCTCTCTCCAATGGCACAACAGCGATTACTGCGAACTGTACTGAGCTGAACTGAACTCTGCGTCACTTGAGACTGATCATTTTACCCCTAGACTGCGATAGAGCTTGATTGATCCTATTATCCTAGTTCTGTGGACATGTGTGTTTTATCATTGCTAACCCGTCGCATTTATATCCTTATGATTAGAGTACTGTGTTACTTATTTCTTTAATAAAACTTCCTTAGTTCCAGTAATCCAGACTCCAACTAAGTGGTCCATTTCTGCTGGTTTGGCAACCCAGTTACAGTGTACGTAACAGTATTCTTACCCTCACTGGCATGTGGAATGGGCAGCTATCCAGAGATTACTACCCGGGAGTTCTTGTTTGTCAGCTTTTGACCTGGTTCCCTGAAATCTCTGTTCAGGACCTGCTCACCTTGTCTACAGATGATATTGGTGCCAATATGTACCAAGACTTATGGCTGCTCATCCTTGCCCTTGAGAATGCCATGGACCTGATCTGGGCACTAGAGAGGCATCGTACCATCCAGGTGTTTCTATCGTGCTCACAGAACCTCATCTCTGTTCCTCTGACTATGGAATCTCCTGTTGACACTGCAATCCTCTTCACCTATTTGCTCTTCTGAGCCACCGCACTACTTCAAGGTTCGACATGTTGTGCATTCAGAGATGCCTTTCTGCACAGTGCTGTTGTAAAGCTTGGTTATTTGAATTACTGTCACCTTCCAGTCAGCTTGAACCAGTCTGACCATTCTCCTCTGACCTCTCTCATTAACAAGGCATTTTGCTTACAGAACTGCTTTTGTTTTTTGCACAGCTCTCTGTAAACTCTAGAGACTGTTGTGTGTTAAAATCCCAAGAGATCAGTAGTTTCTGAGATACTCAAACCACCCTGTCTGGCACCAACAATCATTCCACAATCAAAGTCACTTAGATCACATTTCCTCCCCATTCTGAGATTTGGTTTGCACAACAACTGAACCTCTTGACCATGTCCGCTTGCTTTTCTGGCAAAGGTAATAATCAATCCAACTACAAACACTGTACATGGCAATAATCAATACAAATACAAGCACTGTACGTGGTAATGATCAATCCAACTGCAAACACTGTATGTGGTAATGATCAATACAACAACAAACACTGTATGTGGCAACGATCAATCCAACTACAAACACTGTACGTGGTAACGATCAATACAACGACAAGTACTGGATGTGGTAACGATCAACACAACTACAAACTCTGTGTAGATGGTAATCAATACCAATACAAATACAGGAACAAGTGCAAAAACAATAAACAGTACGAAGCTTCGTAGTGCTGACCGAGGAAGTCCAAAAGGAAATGCTAAACAACAATAAAAGAAGAGTCGGAATTAAACATTCATGTTATCAATATTTGCATTCGAGACAATGCATCAGGGCTAAGTGAGGAGGGGAGATGGCCAGTATAAAGAGGAGGTAGTTGCCGGGTGAGACAGGGGCCTGAGATAATTGGTGGACGAAGAAGGGATGAAGGTGATGGACAAATCCAGGTAGGTAGAGGCTTTGTCTCCAAAGTGACTGGCAATACTTATCTCATTGGACGTGTTGAGACCAAATGGTGAGGTGTAGTCGGTAGAACTGCTGCACACCCCCCCGCCCCCCATCTTGGGGGAGTGCACACAGTTTCTTTTCTGGGCAACAGGAAGTTAAAACTGGAGGGCAGAGGTTTAAGATGAGAGGAGAAAGATTTGTAAATGAACTGAAAGGGGAACCGCTTCACTCAGAAGGCTGTGTGTATGGGGAACGAACCACTGGAGGTAGTGGTTGAGACAATAACAGTTAAAAGCCATTTAGGCAGGTCCATAGATAGGAAAAGTTGGAAGGATATGTGTCAATCGTGGACAAATGGGACTAGATGAGATGGTTGGAATGGATGTTGGTCTGATTCTGTGGCTGAGACGGGGGTTCAACCCCAATCTGCATTTTTGTCTGGGTTTCCTCCCACACTCCATGGACTGTCAGGTTGCCCCAACACCACAGAGGATTAGGTTGCTTTGTGGGTGGAAGGAACGCTGGGCTGAGAGGGTTGTGTATGCTCTATGAAACTGGGCTCATAATAGTCCATTGGTTTATTATTACCATGTGCTGAGCTACAGTGTAAAGTCTGTCATACATGCTCTTCATACAGATCAAATCATTATACAGTGCATTGAGATAGTAATAGTGCCATCACTCAAGTTGAGTGTGATGTTCTTCTCAGGAGTTGTCTATTGGTGGGCCCTCTGGTGGCTTATAGAGGTTTATCTGAGATCCACATATTCTGGTGCAGTGTGGGCAGGAGAAGATGGTGGCTGTGGTAGTGGCTGGGTCTTTTGGTTGTTCAGTCTCTCCTTTACAGCTGCTGCTTGTTCTCTTTGCTAGAGTGAAGGTCATTCTCACAGCTCCCTCTTGAATAGACTTCTTCCAGGTGTATCTATTGAATGTAATATCTTCTCAGTTTTAGATGTAATGTTGAATTTCTTCAGGCTGAATTTGATGTTATCTTTGAAGAGTTTCCTTTGCTCACCAAGGCTCACTGACCTTCCTTCAACTGGGAGTGAAGGCTTGGTTTGGGGAGATGAGAGATAGGTATCCAAATTACATGATTTATCCATTGGAGTTGGTGTTGTCTTATCATAGTGGGGATGCTTCTCATGTAGGCCTACTCCAGTATGCTGGTGTTAGTGAGTTTGTCCTTCCAGCTGATCCTCAGAATCTTCTGTAAGACTCTTTGGTGCTTTTGTTCCAGGCTTTTAGGTGCTGAAGTTGAGGTAGTACAAGGTAAAACAATATCAAGGTGCTGAATAAAGTGTAACACAACTGCGATTGGCCTTATCACAAACAATAATAAATCTGCTTATAGGGAGGAGGTGCTGAAACTGTCCTATTGGTGCAGGAATCACAACCTATCACTCAACATCAAGAAGACAAGAGAAATGATAATTGACTTCCAGAAGGCAATAGGTCCCAAACAAGTCCCACTATTCATAAATGGTGAAGTAGTGGAAAGGGTCTCCAGTTTCATGTTTTTGGGGATGAACATCACCAAGGAGCTCTCTTTGTCCATGAATACAACCTCGGTAGAAGGGATGATAGAACAGTAACTATACTACCTGGGGGGCTTAAGGAAAGCTAATCTGCCTCAAAAATTGTTGGCCAACTTATATTGATGTGCGATAGAAAGCATACTGGCATATGCAATGACAGCGTGATACTCTAGCTGCAGTGAGTCGGATCACAAAACAATCTAATGGGTGATTTGGACAGCTCAGCACATCACTGGAACTCGACTCCTGGACTTGGTGACAATCTACAACTCTCGATGCCTATGACAGGCTTGTAACATCATTAAAGACCCTTCCCATCCCAGTTCAATCTGTTCAATCTCCTGCCATCTGGTGGGAGATACAGAAGATTCTTAGCTAAGACAGCTCGACTGAAAAACAGTTTCTACCTAAGGGTATTTGTGCAGCTGAATAATGCTACACCTCGGTTTGCCAATGGCCTTTGAGTATTATGGATTATCATAGTCACTTGTTGCATGTAAATACGGGAATTGTTTTTTTTAATTAAGTTGTACCAGAATGCATTGTAAATATCTGTTTTTATGGACTGGAGTAGCACCACAATCTCATTGTCTTAAGCAATGACAAAAACTCTCTATTCTATTCTATGTTATTCTATCTACAGAGAAAGTGCAGTGCAGGGAGGTATAAGGTGCAAGGTCATAACAAGGTAGACTGTGAGGTTAAGAGTCTATCTAAACGTACTAGGGAATTGTTCTACTTAAAAAGGTGGGATAATAGGAGCCCCTGAGCCTGGTGGTATGTAATTTCAGGCTTTCGTATCTCCTGCTCGATGGGAGGGAGAAGAAGGAACATCCAGGGTGGGAGGTCTCTTTGATTATGTTGGCTGCTTTATGGTTTCTTTCCACATTATATGCCATTGATTTGGATGGTGGAATTGATGGCTTTGTGGCCAAATTTGTGGAAGATATGAACATAGATGGACGGGCAGGTAGTGTTGAGGAAGCAGAGAGGCTTACAGAAGGATTTAGACAGATTGGGAGAATGGAAGAGAAGTGGCAGATGGATATAGTGTATGGAAGAGTCTGGTCAGGCACTTTGTGGAAGGGAATAAAGGCATAGGTTATTTTCAAAATGGGGAAAAAATTCAAAAATCAAGGTTCAAAAGGACTTGGGAGTCCTTGTGCAGGATTCCTTAGAGGTTAACTTGCAGGTTGAGCCAGTGGTAAGGAAGGCAAATGCAATATAGGCATTCATTTCAAGTAGATTAGAAAATTAAAACAAGGATGTAATAGTGAGGCTTTATAAGCCATTGGTCAGATTGCACTTGGATTATTGCGGCAGTTTTGGGACCCTTATCTGAGAAGAGATGTGCTGACATTGGAGAGGGCCCAGAGGAGGCTGACAAGAGTGATTCTAGAAATGAAATGGTTGACGTTTGAGGAGTGCTTAATGGCTCTGGGCCTGTACTCACTGGAATTTAAAAGAATGAGGGGTGATCTCATTGAAACATTGCAGATTGAAAGGCCTGGATAGAGAGGATGGGAGAGGATTCTTCCTATTGTGAGAGAGACTCACAGAACAGATGAGGAGGAATTTCCTTAGCCAGAGAGTGGTGAATCTGTGAAATTCATTGCCACCGGCAGCTGTGGAGGCCAAGTCGTTTGATATATTTAAAGTGAAGATTCATAGGTGCTTGATTAGTAAGGGCATAAAAAGGTTACGGGAAGAAGACAAGAGAGTGGGTTGAGAGGGATAATAAATCAGTCATGATGGTATAGTGGAGAATGTCACTGGGCCGAATAGCCTAATTCTGCTTCTATGTCTTATGGTCTTATGGTCTTTACTGTGCCTACAACTCTGTAGTTTCTTATGGTCATAGGCAGAGGACCCTTTGCTTATTAAAAGAAAGTTTCTTCCTCATCTTAAAAATATTGAAGGAATCTTCTTCCACTGTTCTTTGAGAGCTCCAAAGGCTCATGATCTGTTGAGTAAAACACAATTGCCTCTTCCCATTCTTAAATGAGTAACTCTGAGAATACAAGGACGTCCCTTTAGAACAGAGATGAACAAGAATTTCCTTATCCAGAATTCAAGTTGGATTGTAATTCAACCATACACATTTATACAGCTGCATGAAACATTGTTTCTTTGTGGCCAAGGTGCAAAACACTGTAATGCAGTCACACACAGCACATACAGTTATGATAACACATGCAGTCACAACATAATGGCCTGACCATTGAGGGTGCATGGGATGTTGTCCTGGAGCCACGTTTCTGTAAGGACAAAGATGCAGTAGTTCCTCATCTCACGCTGGGTCAGCTGCAGATGAAGGCGATCAGCTTGTCTTCCGGGAATGAATACAAGAGAGCAGCACCAGCAGGAGAGCTACCGGTACGGGTTAGCCCCTACCCTAGCACACATTCCAGTTCTCCCACAGCACCCCAGTTCTCTCCCATTCCCCAGGTGCTCTGGTACTTCATTCCCCAGGTGACCTGACAGGAAACGCCGTGGCATGAAGGCTGGTCTGTGCAACAACCAAGAACCCACAACTCCCCCACTGTCACTCTCGCTAATGAACCAAGGAACCAGATTTGCAGTATTTTGGATTACCAATGTCCAACAGGGTTTTCAATCACAAGGAAAGTGTTTAAGATGAACATTTGCACCATTTGTGGGACATGGGGAGGTTATGTGACCAAGTGTGCCACCATCTTAACGGATTTTCAATTTCTTTTTTGGAGAGAAATATAGAAATGGACCATACAGATTTCTAAAGTACCAGATGGAATTCGATGATTCCAAATCAATTCTTGTATAAATTAACACACATAAAAGTTGCTGGTGAACGCAGCAGGCCAGGCAGCATCTCTAGGAAGAGGTACAGTCGACGTTTCAGGCCGAGACCCTTCGTCAGGACTAACTGAAGGAAGAGTGAGCAAGAGATTTGAAAGTTGAAGGGGGAGGGGGAGATCCAAAATGATAGGAGAAGACAGGAGGAGGAGGGATGGAGCCAAGAGCTGGACAGGTGATAGGCAAAAGGGGATACGAGAGGATCATGGGACAGGAGGTCCGGGAAGAAAGACAAGGCGGAGGGGGGACCCAGAGGATGGGCAAGGGGTATATTCAGAGGGACAGAGGGAGAAAAAGGAGAGTGAGAGAAAGAATGTGTGTATAAAAATAAGCAACAGATGGGGTATGAGGGGGAGGTGGGGCATTAGCGGAAGTTAGAGAAGTCGATGTTCATGCCATCAGGTTGGAGGCTACCCAGACGGAATATAAGGTGTTGTTCCTCCAACCTGAGTGTGGCTACATCTTTACAGTAGAGGAGGCCGTGGATAGACATGTCAGAATGGGAATGGGATGTGGAATTAGAATGTGTGGTCACTGGGAGATCCTGCTTTCTCTGGCGGACAGAGCGTAGGTGTTCAGCAAAGCGGTCTCCCAGTCTGCGTTGGGTCTCGCCAATATATAAAAGGCTACATCGGGAGCACCGGACGCAGTATATCACCCCAGCCAACTCACAGGTGGAGTGTTGCCTCACCTGGAAGGACTGTTTGGGGCCCTGAATAGTGGTAAGGGAGGAAGTGTAAGGGCATGTGTAGCACTTGTTCCGCTTACAAGGATAAGTGCCAGGAGGGAGATCAGTGGGGAGGGATGGGGGGGACGAATGGACAAGGGAGTCGCGTAGGGAGCGATCCCTGCGGAATGCAGAGAGGTGGGGGGAGCGAAAGATGTGCTTAGTGGTGGGATCCCGTTGGAGGTGGCGGAAATTACGGAGAATAATATGTTGGACCCGGAGGCTGGTGGGGTGGTAGGTGAGGACCAGGGGAACCCTATTCCTAGTGGGGTGGCGGGAGGATGGAGTGAGAGCAGATGTACATGAAATGGGGGAGATGCGTTTAAGAGCAGAGTTGATAGCGGAGGAAGGGAAGCCCCTTTCTTTAAAAAAGGAAGACATCTCCCTCATCCTAGAATGAAAAGCCTCATCCTGAGAGCAGATGCGCCGGAGACGGAGGAAATGCGAGAAGGGAATGGCGTTTTTGCAAGAGACAGGGTGAAAAGAGGAATAGTCCAGATAGCTGTGAGAGTCAGTAGGCTTATAGTAGACATCAGTGGATAAGCTGTCTCCAGAGACAGAGACAGAAAGATCTCGAAAGGGGCGGGAGGTGTCGGAAATGGACCAGGTAAACTTGAGGGCAGAGTGAAATTTGGAGGCAAAGTTAATAAAGTCAACGAGCTCTGCATGCGTGCAGGAAGCAGCGCCAATGCAGTCGTCGATGTAGTGAAGGAAAAGTGGGGGACGGATACCAGAATAGGCACGGAACATAGATTGGTCCACAAAGCCAACAAAAAGGCAGGCATAGCTAGGACCCATACGGGTGCCCATAGCTACACCTTTAGTTTGGAGGAAGTGGGAGGAGCCAAAGGAGAAATTATTAAGAGTAAGGACTAATTCCGCTAGACGGAGCAGAGTGGTGGTAGAGGGGAACTGATTAGGCCTGGAATCCAAAAAGAAGCGGAGAGCTTTGAGACCTTTCTGATGGGGGATGGAAGTATATAGGGACTGGACATCCATGGTGAAAATAAAGCGGTGGGGGCCGGGGAACTTAAAATCATAGAAAAGTTTAAGAGCGTGAGAAGTGTCACGAACATAGGTAGGAAGGGATTGAACAAGGGGGGATAAAACCATGTCGAGGTATGCAGAAACGAGTTCGGTGGGGCAGGAGCAAGCTAAGACAATAGGTCGGCCAGGACAGGCAGGTTTGTGGATCTTGGGTAGGAGGTAGAAACGGGAAGTGCTGGGTGTGGGAACTATAAGGTTGGTAGCAGTGGATGGCATCTCCCCCATTTCACGTACATCTGCTCTCACTCCATCATTCCGCCACCCCACTAGGACTAGGGTTCCCCTGGTCCTCACCTACCACCCCACCAGCCTCCGGGTCCAACATATTATTCTCCATAACTTCCGCCACCTCCAACAGGATCCCACCACTAAGCACATCTTTCGCTCCCCCCCCTGCATTCCGCAGGGATCGCTCCCTACGCGACTCCCTTGTCCATTCGCACCCCCCATCCCTCCCCACTGATCTCCCTCCTGGCACTTATCCGTGTAAGCAGAACAAGTGCTACACATGCCCTTACACTTCCTCCCTTACCACCATTCAGGGCCCCAAACAGTCCTTCCAGGTGAGGCAACACTTCACCTGTGAGTCGGCTGGGGTGATATACTGCGTCCGGTGCTCCCGATGTGGCCTTTTATATATTGGTGAGACCCGACGCAGACTGGGAGACCGCTTTGCTGAACATCTACGCTCTGTCCGCCAGAGAAAGCAGGATCTCCCAGTGGCCACACATTTTAATTCCACATCCCATTCCCATTCTGACATGTCTATCCACGGCCTCCTCTACTGTAAAGATGAAGCCACACTCAGGTTGGAGGAACAACACCTTAAATTCCATCTGGGTAGCCTCCAAACTGATGGCATGAACATCGACTTCTCTAACTTCCGCTAATGCCCCACCTCCCCCTCGTACCCCATCTGTTACTTATTTTTATACACACATTCTTTCTCTCACTCTCCTTTTTCTCCCTCTGTCCCTCTGAATATACCCCTTGCCCATCCTCTGGGTTCCCCCCCCCCCCCCGTCTTTCTTCCCGGACCTCCTGTCCCATGATCCTCTCATATCCCCTTTTGCCAATCACCTGTCCAGCTCTCGGCTCTATCCCTCCCCCTCCTGTCTTCTCCTATCATTTTGGATCTCCCCCTCCCCCTCCAGCTTTCAAATCCCTTACTCACTCTTCCTTCAGTTAGTCCTGACAAAGGGTCTCGGCCTGAAACGTCGACTGTACCGCTTCCTAGAGATGCTGCCTGACCTGCTGCGTTCACCAGCAACTTTGATGTGTGTTGCTTGAATTTCCAGCATCTGCAGAATTCCTGTTGTTTGCGCTTGTATAAATTAACCAGGATTTCTCCCATTTTCCCGCATGACCTGTATTTGCCACTTGGGAACACCAGAGGACATCATTTCCTTCTAAAACAGGGACCAATACCATTAAGCAAGGGGTCTGTGGAAGACACACAGATGCTTTGAGGGCTGAGAGTGAGGGGGCAAGGCTGGAGTCAGAATTAGTTTATTTTTATCACAGGAAGCAAGATACGTGAAAGGCTTGTCTTGTGTACTTGTGTATATCGATCAGATAGTCACACAGTGCATTGAGATAGAATAAGATAAAGCAAATGACAGGACACAGAATAAATTCAAAGTCACAGTAAATTTATTACCAAAGTGAGATTCATTGTTTATTTCCATACAGGGGCTTCTGCCGATGCTGGAAATCTGGAGTAACACGCAAAGTGCTGGAGGAACTCAGCAGGTCAGGCAGCATCTATGATGGGAAATGAACAGTTGACGTTTCGGCCTGAGACTGGAAAAGGGGGTGTCATAAGTGTGAATAAGAAGGTGGGGGGAGGGGGAGAGGTGCAAGCTGACAGGCGATAGGTGTGACCAGGTGAGGAAGAAAGTGGTGGGCAGGGGAGGGTAAAGGAGGCCAAGACCCTTCACCAGGAAAGGAGGTGGGGAAATGGAAAAAGAAGGGAAGGGAGATCCTTTGTTAGGGCCCTTCTCTCCTCCCCAAACTCCTTTTTCCAGCTTCTGCCCCCTTCCTTTACTGTCTTGATGAGGGGTCTTGGTCTAATCATTTATTCCTCTCCATAGATGCTGCCTGACCTGCTGAGTTCCTCCAGCACTTTGTGTGTGCTCCACAATGTTTGCGCTGTCAGGCTGTAGAGAAATCAGGCAGAAAGAGTTGTCGTGATGCTCGTCTTTTTCCACTTGGCTGTGAAGGAGGCTAAGGGCAAGACTGGTTAGTGTGGGATGGGCAGGGAAATTAAAATGTTGTAATTCAGATTTAGATTCTCATTCTTATTCAAGGGGGAATCTCATTGAAACCTATTAAATATTGAAAGGCCTAGAGAGAGGATGTGGAGAGGATGTTTCCAATCGTGGGGCAGTCTAGGACCAGAGTCACAGCCTCAGAATACAAGGATGTCCCTTTAGAACACAGATGAGGAGGAATTTCTTTGGATGGTAGATCTGTGGAATTCATTGCCACAGCTAGCTGAGGGGACAAGTCAATGGGTATATTTAAAGCTCAGGTTCTTGATTAGTCAGGATGTCAAAGGTTACGATGAAAAGGCCTAAAGATGAGTTTGTTAGGAATAATAAACCTGCCATGATGGGCTGAATGGCCTAAATCTGCTTGTGCCCTTGAAACAAACTGCTGGAGAGGTAACGATGTGTCTGGTGATGGGATCACGTTGTAGCTGGTGGGAAGGGGACGATGTGCCTGGTTGTAGATTCACGTTGTAGCCGGTGGGAAGGGGACGATGTGACTGGTTGTAGATTCACGTTGTAGCCGGTGGGAAGGGGACGATGTGACTGGTTGTAGATTCATGTTGTAGCTGGTGGGGAGATGATGGTTGTGACTGGTTGTAGATTCACGTTGTAGCTGGTGGGGAAGGGACGGTGTGACTGGTTGTAGATTCACATTGTAGCTGGTGGGAAGGGATGTTGTGACTGGTTGTAGATTCACATTGTAGCCAGTGGGGAGGGGATGATGTGACTGGTTGTTGGTTCACATTGTAGCTGGTGGGGAGGGGATGGCGTGACTGGTTGTAGGTTCACGTTGTAGCTGGTGGGAAGGGATGTTGTGACTGGTTGTAGATTCACGTTGTAGCTGGTGAGGATAGGACGATGTGACTGGTTGTAGATTCACATTGTAGCTGGTGAGGAGGGGATGGTGTGACTGGTTGTAGATTTACGTTGTAGCTGGTGGGGAGGGGACAGTGCGACTGGTTGTAGATTCACATTGTAGCTGGTGGGGACGGTGTGATTGGTTGTAGGTTCACGTTGTAGCTGGTGGGAAGGGATGTTGTGACTGGTTGTAGATTCACATTGTAGCTGGTGGGGAGGGGATGGTGTGACTGGTTGTTGGTTCATGTTGTAGCTGGTGAGGAGGGGATGAATGACGTGTTCAATGTGTGTGTTGCTGAGTAAAAGGTAAGGACCACGTTTACCCACCTTTTAAACCCAGCTGTGGGTGCTCTGGTTTCCTCCCACATTCCAGTGGTGCACGGGGTAGGTTAGTGAGCTGTGGGCACGCTACACTGACGGCAGAAGTGTGGTGGCAGATGCCAGCTGCTCGCTGATTTGGTTTGACACAAATGCCACACGTCACTGTACCTTTTTATGTACAAGTGACAAATGAAGCTCATCTAATCTAAACGCCTGCTCTGTAATCTAATGAGAGTCTGCCAATCTTTCCCTGATACTTTTTTGAAGCCTTGGGATACTTTGCAACATCTAAGGTGATGCAATTTATTGGTGTATCTACCGTGCCAGAATTTCCCTTTTCAGAGCAGCATGGGAGCGCGGTGGTCACATAACACTATTTCAGCACCGGTGAATTGTGGTCAACTCTGTGGTATCCTTACAGTGTTTGAATGGTCTCCCCGTGACCATGTGGACATCTTCCAACTGATTGGATTTGCTCCCAGATCCGAAACGACGTATGGGTTAGTAGGTTAATTGGTCACAAGGGTGTGAACCCATTGGGTTGGAAGGACCTTTTACTGTGCTGTGTCTCTAAATAAGTTAAATTTCCATGTGGTCAAAAGGATGGTGAAACTCATGACCCCAAAGTTCCTGTGCTCCCCACAGGAGGGCGCTAGATAATCATTTTGACCAACCCTGGGCCAAGTTATACATCTGCAGTTAGTGTATATGCAGCATCCTTACCATACCTAATCTACTGAAGATTTTTGCAGGAGTTTTATCAAACAAACGTACACGTGCTGAAATATTGGGGCAAATAGGCTGTAGCAAAACATAGAATACTGAACTGTGCAGCGCAGGTATAGAACCACAGTGTCTGTGCTGACGGTGCTGGTAAATGAAGTTAGTCCCACTGGCCTGAGCATGATGCATATCCCTACATTCCCCTCCTGTCCCAGCGTCTGTCTCAAGTGCCTCCAAACACCACTATCATGCCTACACCCACCACCTCCCCTGTCAGTGTGTTCCAAACTCCTATAACTCTGTGGAATTCTCTGCCACAGGAAACAGTTGAGGCCAGTTCATTGGCTATATTTAAGAGGGAGTTAGATATGGCCCTTGTGGCTACGGGGGTCAGGGGGTATGGAGGGAAGGCTGGGGCGGGGTTCTGAGTTGGATGATCAGCCATGATCATAATAAATGGCGGTGCAGGCTCGAAGGGCCAAATGGCTTACTCCTGCACCTATTTTCTATGTTTCTATGTTTCTAAAAGTACCTTAAACTTACTTGCCCCTTCTCAACTTAAAAGCTCTGATCTCTAATATTTGACATCTCCCTACCCTGGGAAAGAGACTCCAACTATCTATCCCTGTTTCTCTTAACTTCAGAAACTTCTATAATCTCTCTTCTCAGCCTCTGATGCTCCAATTTTGTCCAACCCCTTCGGCCCATCTAATCTGTGCCTACCCGCTTTTTTGCCTAGTTCCATATACCTGCACCTGGACCATAGCCTTCCCTACCTCACGCATCCAGACTTTCCTTCAATGCTACAGTTGAACCCATATCTACCACTTCCACTGGCAGCTCATTCCACATTCCCACCACCCTCTGAGTGAAGAATGTCCCTTAAAATATTTCACCTTTCACCCCAAACCTATGACCTCTAATTCTAGTCTCACCCATCTTGAGGGGAAAAAGCCTGGAAGCATTCACCGCTATCCCTAATCCACGTGACTCAGCATGCCCCTCATTCTCCCACGCTCCAGGGAATAAAGTCCAAACCTGTCTAACTTTTCCCAATATCTCAGACCCTCGGTTGCTGCCAATAAGACCCTTATCGTTCATACTCTCATAGCGAAGCTGCATCAAGCTGAGCTTCTCTGCACCCTCCTGTAAAGGATAAACAACGGATGATGCCTCACTATTAATTTTGGGAGAGCCATCTTCAAGAGCACTCAGGGAGCCTCATGACCAGAAGGACTTTGGAGAAGAGAAGTTTGGGCATGCATGGGTAGGATGGTTTTGGAGGGATATGGTCTGTGTGCAGGTCGACGGGACAAGGCAGAGGATCGGGTCAGCCGAAGGGCTTGTTTCTGTGCTGCGTTGCTCTGTGACTCTCTGACTTGTGGCTTCGTTGTTCAAGAAGGCTCCTTCTCCAGGGTAATTAGGGATAAGCAACAAAAGCTGGTCTTTCCAGTGACACTTCCCCACTGCAAGGTGAATAGAAAACATCACACTTACAAATGACCTGCTCCTTGGATCACAGAGTGAAACAGGTCCTTCAGCCCATTGAGACATACTGACTACCAACTCCCGACTTTACCCAAACCTCCATCACCGCATTGATTTTATTCTCCTCGCATACCAATCAAATCCAGAGATGTACGGGTCAGGGTTAGTAAGTTGTGGGCATACTACATTGGGGCTGGAAGCATGGTGACGCTTGTGGGCTGAACTATTCAGAGAGTGTTGGTCATTGATCCATTTCCCTGTATATCTCGCTGTTTTGATGTACTTGTGACAAATAAAACTAATTTAACCTAACTGTCCTTTGACCCTATCACTCACCTACAACACTTGGGCAATTTGGAGCAACCATGCTTCTGCTTCCACAGAAACCTAAGGAAATTCTGCGTATCCCCTTTGATCCTCACTAAATTTTATCAATGCATTGTGGAAAGATTCTGTCTGGATGCATCACAGTGCCGAATGGTAACTGCTCGGGCCAAAACCACATGCATCCTGTTGGGGAAACCGCGTCTCCTCCATGGCTGATACTTCCTACTGCCTTGAGAAAGTAGTCAACATAACCGAAGACCCCTCCCACCCAACTCATTCTCTCTTCTCCTCCCTTCTATTGAGCAGAAGATACAACGCTTTGAAAACATGTTTCAGCAGGCTCAAGGACAGCTTCTATCCTAGTGTTACAACAGACCTCCTGCAGAAGATGAATTCTTCAGCTTCCCCCAAGGCCCTTGCACCTTATTTTGTCTGTCTGGACTGCAATAGAAACGAAAATCAGCAAGGATGTGCTGGGGCAGCCTGCAGGTGTCACCATGCTTCCAGCACCAACATAACATGCCCAGAATTCACCAACCCGAACCCATACATCTTTCAATGTGAGAGAAAACTGAGCACCTGGGGAAACCCTAGCAGTCAAGGGGAGAACATACATAGTCCTTACTGGGAGCAGCAAGGATTAAACCCGGCTCGTACTGCTGGCACCGTAATAGCATTATGCTAACCCCTATACCACCACAGCTATCCTGGAGGGAAGGGGCTTTTACACGGAGAGTGGTGAGTACCTAGAACACACTGCCGGGGGTGGTGGTAGAGGCAGATACAGTCCGGACTCTTAGATAGGCATATGGATGATAGAAGAATGGAGGACCATGTGGGAGGCAGGGTTAGATTGATTCTGGAACAGATTAAAAGGTTGGCACAATACCAAAGGGCCTCAACTGTGTTGTAGTGTTCTATGTTCTAGGCTTTTTTTTGCAGAAGTTTATTGAATGAATGATTGCTTCCAAAACCAACTTCCAAACAAGGAAACCCATTTTTACCAACAGACAACAAGGCTTAGGCTACTAAAATGTTACATCTGGTCAATCTTGCTGTATGCTTCTGAAACATGGACTATAACACCAGAACACCAAAGAAACTTAGAAGCAACAGAAATGTAGTTTCTTAGAAGAATGCTGAAAGTATCATATTGAGATAGGGTAACTAATGAGACAGTACTCCAACGTGCCCACACAAAAAGATCTTTAATGAGAACATTAAATGAGAGGAAACTTAATTTCCTGGGCCATGTCATCAGAAAGGGAGAAATAGAATGCCTTACATTACAAGGCCTTATGCCTGGGAAGTGTGGAAGAGGAAGGCAAAGAAGAAAATATACGGACACTGTGAAAGAACTAACAGATCTAAGTGTGCGAGATATCATTGATGCTGCAAGGGATTGTTCGATGTGGACAGCCATGATCGCCCAAGCATGTAACACGCAAGGCAGATGAAGAAGATTGCTTCCCATCTTTTTTATTACATAACAACACACATAAAATGCTGGGGGAACTCAAAAGGTCAGGCAGCACCTACGGAAAGGAATGAACAGAAGGCATTTTGGGCTGAGACCTTTCATCTGGATGGGTCCCTTCTATAGATGCTGCCAGACCTGCTGAGTTCCTGCAGCATTCTGTGCAAGTTTCTCTGGATTTCCAGCATCTGCAGAATCGCCTGTGTTTATGATTTATTAGGTGGCTGTTTATCTCTACTGCACACGAAATCTGCCTCAACCCCGTCTTACAGTCAATGCAACAGGTGTTGGCTGCCCTAGTGCCTTCTTTGCCCCGAGCACTCCTCTGTCCCTCCAATCTGGTTCATGGCTGATTACTGCAGCTCATTAGCGAATACAAGATGAGTAAGCCACCGGGTGATCGTATGGAGCAGAGAGGGGAAAAGTGTCTGCTTTCTCTATTTGTCACATGTCCTTTCATCAGGAGGAGCTAGGGAAAAGGATATTTGGAGACAGTGCTTTCTGTAAATGATTGATACAGATTGTAGCCTCATTGTTGTGAATTAATGGATTCTGCCTTTGGAAGAACATGCTGTACTGTTAAAGAGAATAATACACACAAACAAGGAGAATAAATGAACAAACGGGAGAGTTAAAAAAAACATTAACTTCATTAATGATTTTATCGCACTTTTTCCACCTGGTTTTGGACAACATTACTATTTGTAAACTCTTCCTTTTAAGCCACTAATTGAGATTAGATTTACTGGGAAGGATTGAAATCATATTTTATTTGGTTTCATTTAGAGACACAGCACAGTAACAGACTCTTCCGGTCCAATCAGCCAATTCCAGGAAATCTATGGCCTATTCGGAACGTGGGAGGAGACTGGAGCCCTGGGAAATCGATGACCTATGACTGATCCAAATGGAGAATGAGTTGTTAGAGCAAGCACACACAAAACTCCAGCATAGACAATAGACGGAGTGAATCACCTCACCTCCATTCTGCCTCATCTGCTGAAGGGTCTGTAGATCCCATAAATTCTCCCATGGAACCTACAACAGTGGATGAGAAGCAAATCATTGTTGGCCTTCATTAGTCGGGATTGAGCTCAAGGGGAGTGAGATGACATTACAGTTCTATAAAACCCTGGTCAGACCACACTTGGAATATTATGTTCAGCTCTGGTCGCCTCATTATAAGAAGGATGTAGAAGCTTCAGAGAAGGCGCAGAGGAGATTTACCAGGATGCTGTCTGAATTAGAGGGCATGATTTATGAGGAAAGGTTGAGCAAGGTAGGGTTTTTCTCTTTGGAGTGAAGGAGGACAAGAGGTGATTTGATGGAGGTGTACAAGATAATAAGAAGCACAGATCGAGTGGACAGCCAGAAGCTTTTTCCCATGAGGCAAATTAGGGTGGAATAGTTCCTAGGGCCTGAAAAGATGTCCACTTGGACCTTGTGGGAGACTAGTGTACAAACTGCAGGCTCCCTCGCAGAGGCATTTAAAACACCCTTAGCTCAGACTCCCTTGCGGAGGTATTTAAAACACCCTTGGCTCAGACTCCCTCACTGAGGTATTTAAAACACCCTTAGCTCAGACTCCCTTGCGGAGGTATTTAAAACACCTTTAGTTCAGACACCCTCACGGAAGTGTTTAAAATACCCTCAGCTCAGAGTCCCTCATGGAGGTATTTAAAATACCCTCAGCTCAGACTCCCTCACAGAGGTATTTAAAACACCCTCGGCTCAGACTCCCTCATAGAGGTATTTAAAATACCCTCAGCTGAGACTCCCTCACTGAAGTATTTTAAACACCGTCAGCTCAGACTCCCTTGCGGAGGTGTTTAAAACACCCTTAGCTCAGACTCCCTCATGGAGGCATTTAAAACGCCCTCGGCTCAGACTCCGCGTGGAGGTATTTAAAGCGCCCTCGGCTCAGACTCCCTCGCAGAGGTGTTTAAAACAACCTCAGCTCAGGGCAAATATAGGAGGATGGAGAATAGCGAAGTACCATTGCTCAAGAAAGGCTCTAAGAAATACATCAAAGTACTGAGTAGAAATGTTGGGATGTTATGTCCAAGCTGTAGAAAACATCAGTGAGTTACAGGGCAGGGTTGAATAGGTTAGGACTTTATTCACTGGAGCGAAGGAGCATGAAGAATAAAGCACAGATAGAGTAAATGCAAGCAGGTATTTCCACAGAGGTTGGGTGGGACTGGAACAAGTTGCCAGTGGACGTAGTAGATGTGTGTTCGACTCTGTGAATCTAGTGTGAGCATGAGCTCGACTCTATGACTCTAGTGCAGGCATTGGGTTTAACTCTGTGACTCTAGTGTAGGCATTGGGTTTCACTCTATGACTCTAGTGTAGGCATTGGGTTTGACTCTATGACTCTAGTGTAGGCACTGGGTTTGACTCTATGACTCTAGTGTAGGCATTGGGTTTGACTCTGTGACTCTAGTGTAGGCATTGGGTTTGACTCTATGACTCTAGTGTAGGCATTGGGTTTCAATCTATGACTAGTGTAGGCATTGGGTTTGACTCTATGACTCTAGTGTAGGCATTGGGTTTGACTCTATGACTCTAGTGTAGGCATTGAGTTTGACTGTACGACTCTAGTGTAGGCATTGGGTTTGACTCTATGACTCTAGTGTAGGCATTGGGTTTGACTCTATGACTAGTGTAGGCATTGGGTTTGACTCTATGACTCTAGTGTAGGCATTGGGTTTGACTCTGTGACAAGTGTAGGCATTGGGTTTGACTCTATGACTCTAGTGTAGGCATTGGGTTTGACTCTATGACTCTAGTGTAGGCATTGGGTTTGACTCTATGACTCTAGTGTAGGCATTGGGTTTGACTCTATGACTCTAGTGTAGGCATTGGGTTTGACTCTATGACTCTAGTGTAGGCATTGGGTTTGACTCTATGACTCTAGTGTAGGCATTGGGTTTGACTCTATGACTCTAGTGTAGGCATTGGGTTTGACTCTGTGACTCTCGTGTAGGCATTGGGTTTGACTCTGTGACTCTAGTGTAGGCATTGAGTTTGACTCTATGATTCTAGTGTAGGCATTGCGTTTCACCCTATGACTCTACGGCAGTCATTGGGTTTGACTCTGTGACTCCAGTGTAGGCTTTGGGTTTCACCCTATGACTCTACGGCAGTCATTGGGTTTGACTCTGTGACTCCAGTGTAGGCTTTGGGTTTCACTCTATGTCTCTAGTGTAGGCATTGAGTTTCACTCTATGACGAGCGTAGGCATTGGGTTTGACTCTATGACTCTAGTGTAGGCATTGGGTTTGATTCTATGACTCTCGTGTAGGCATTGGGTTTCACTCTATGACTCTAGTGTAGTCATTGGGTTTGACTCTGTGACTCCAGTGTAGGCATTGGGTTTCACTCTATGACTCTACTGTAGGCATTGGGTTTGACTCTGTGTCTCTAGTGCAGGCATTGGGTTTAACTCTATGACTCTAGTGTAGGCATTGGGTTTGACTCTGTGACTCCAGTGTAGGCATTCGGTTTCACTCTATGACTCTAGTGTAGGCATTGAGTTTCACTCTATGACCAGCGTAGGCATTGGGGTTGACTCTATGACTCTAGTGTAGGCATTGGGTTTGACTCTATGACGCTACTGTAGGCATTGGGTTTGACTCTACGACTCTATTTTAGGCATTGTGTTTAACTCTCTGACTAGTGTAGGCATTGGGTTTGACTCTATGACTCTAGTGTAGGCATTGAGTTTGACTCTATGACTAGCGTAGGCATTGGGTTTGACTCAATGACTCGAGTGCAGGCATTGGGATTGACTATATGACTCTAGTGTAGGCATTGGGTTTGACTCTGTGACAAGTGTAGGCATTGGGTTTGACTCTATGACTCTAGTGTAGGCATTGAGTTTGACTCTATGACTCTAGTGTAGGCATTGGGTTTGACTCTATGATTCTACTGTAGGCACTGGGTTTGAATCTACGACTCTGGTGTAGGCATTGGGTTTGACTCTGTGAATAGTGTAGGCATTGTGTTTGACTCTATGACTCTAGTGCAGGCATTGGGTTTGAGTCTGTGACTAGTGAAGGCATTGGGTTTGACTCTATGACTCTAGTGTAGGCAGTGGGTTTGACTCTATGATTCCAGTGTAGGCATTGGGTTTGACTCTATGACTCTAGTATAGGCAAAGGGTTTCACTCTATGACTCTAGTGTAGGCATTGGGTTTGACTCTATGACTCTAGTGCGGGCATTGGCTTTGACTCTGTGACTAGTGTAGGCATTGGGTTTGACTCTGTGACTGGTGTAGGCATTGGGTTTGACTCTATGACTCTAGTGTAGGCATTGAGTTTGACTCTATGATTAGCGTAGGCATTGGGTTTGACACTGTGACTCTAGTGTAGGGATTAGGTTTGACTCTGTGACTCTACTGTAGGCAGTGGGTTTGACTCTACGACTCTAGTGCAGGCATTGTGTTTGACTCTGTGACTAGTGTAGGCACTGGGTTTGACTCTATGATTCTAGTGTAGGCATTGAGTTTGACTCTAGGACTCTAGTGCGGGCATTGGGTTTGACTCTGTGACTAGTGTAGGCATTGGGTTTGACTCTGTGACTAGTGTAGGCATTCCGTTTGACTCTATGACTCTAGTGTAGGCATTGGGTTTGACTCTATGACTCTAGTGTAGGCATTGGGTTTGTCTCTGTGACTCTAGTGTCGGCATTGGGTTTGACTCTATGACTCCACTGTAGCCATTGGGTTTGACTCTGTGTCTGTAGTGTAGGCATTGGGTTTGACTCTGTGACCAGTGCAGGCATTGGGTTTGACTCAATGACTCTAGTGCAGGCATTGAGTTTCACTCTATGACTACTGCAGGCAGTGGGTTTGACTCTATGATTCCAGTGTAGGCATTGCGTTTCACCCTATGACTCTACGGCAGTCATTGGGTTTGACTCTGTGACTCCAGTGTAGGCATTGGGTTTCACTCTATGACTCTAGTGTAGGCATTGAGTTTCACTCTATGACGAGCGTAGGCATTGGGTTTGACTCTATGACTCTAGTGTAGGCATTGGGTTTGACT
Source organism: Mobula hypostoma (assembly GCF_963921235.1). NCBI lineage: Eukaryota > Metazoa > Chordata > Chondrichthyes > Myliobatiformes > Myliobatidae > Mobula > Mobula hypostoma. The sequence goes on from NC_086102.1 coordinate 102,314,812, forward strand.
CTGTGACTCTAGTGTAGGCATTGGGTTTGACTCAATGACTCTAGTGTAGGCATTGAGTTTGACTCTATGACCAGTGTAGGCATTGGGTTTGACTCTATGACTCTAGTGTAGGCATTGGGTTTGACTCTATGACTCTAGTGCGGGCATTGGTTTGACTCTGTGACAAGTGTAGGCATTGGGTTTGACTCTGTCACTCTAGTGTAGGCATTGGGTTTCACTCTATGACTCTAGTGTAGGCATTGGGTTTGACTCTATGACTCTAGTGTAGGCATTGGGTTTGACTCTACGACTCTAGTGTAGGCATTGGGTTTGACTCTGTGACTAGTGTAGGCATTGGGTTTGACTCTATGACTCTAGTGTAGGCATTGAGTTTGACTCTGTGACTCCAGTGTAGGCATTGGGTTTGACTCTATGACTCTAGTGTAGGCATTGGGTTTAACTCTATGACTCTAGTGTAGGCATTGGGTTTGACTCTGTGACTCTAGTGTAGGCATTGGGTTTCACTCTATGACTCTAGTGTAGGCATTGGGTTTGACTCTGTGACTCTAGTGTTGGGATTGGGTTTCACTCTATGACTCTAGTGTCGGCATTGAGTTTCACTCTATGATTAGCGTAGTCATTGGGTTTGACTCAATGACTCTAGTGTAGGCATTGGGTTTGACTCTGTGACTCCAGTGCAGGCATTGGGTTTCACTCTATGACTCTACTGTAGGCATTGGGTTTGACTCTGTGTCTCTAGTGCAGGCATTGGGTTTAACTCTATGACTCTAGTGTAGGCATTGGGTTTGACTCTGTGACTCCAGTGTAGGCATTCGGTTTCACTCTATGACTCTAGTGTAGGCATTGAGTTTCACTCTATGACCAGCGTAGGCATTGGGGTTGACTCTATGACACTAGTGTAGGCATTGGGTTTGACTCTATGACTCTACTGTAGGCATTGGGTTTGACTCTACGACTCTATTTTAGGCATTGTGTTTGACTCTGTGACCAGTGTAGGCATTGGGTTTGACTCAATGACTCTAGTGTAGGCATTGAGTTTGACTCTATGACTAGCGTAGGCATTGGGTTTCACTCAATGACTCGAGTGTAGGCATTGGGATTGACTCTATGACTCTAGTGTAGGCATTGGGTTTGACTGTGTGACAAGTGTAGACATTGGGTTTGACTCTATGACTCTAGTGTAGGCATTGAGTTTGACTCTATGATTCTACTGTAGGCACTGGGTTTGAATCTACGACTCTGGTGTAGGCATTGGGTTTGACTCTGTGAATAGTGTAGGCATTGTGTTTGACTCTATGACTCTAGTGCAGGCATTGGGTTTGAGTCTGTGACTAGTGAAGGCATTGGGTTTGACTCTATGACTCTAGTGTAGGCAGTGGGTTTGACTCTATGATTCCAGTGTAGGCATTGGGTTTGACTCTATGACTCTAGTATAGGCAAAGGGTTTCACTCTATGACTCTAGTGTAGGCATTGGGTTTGACTCTATGACTCTAGTGCGGGCATTGGCTTTGACTCTGTGACTAGTGTAGGCATTGGGTTTGACTCTGTGACTGGTGTAGGCATTGGGTTTGACTCTATGACTCTAGTGTAGGCATTGAGTTTGACTCTATGACTAGCGTAGGCATTGGGTTTGACACTGTGACTCTAGTGTAGGGATTAGGTTTGACTCTGTGACTCTACTGTAGGCAGTGGGTTTGACTCTACGACTCTAGTGCAGGCATTGTGTTTGACTCTGTGACTAGTGTAGGCATTGGGTTTGACTCTATGACTCTAGTGTAGGCATTGAGTTTGACTCTAGGACTCTAGTGCGGGCATTGGGTTTGACTCTGTGACTAGTGTAGGCATTGGGTTTGACTCTATGACTCTAGTGTAGGCATTGGGTTTGACTCTATGACTCTAGTGTAGGCATTGGGTTTGACTCTATGACTCTAGTGTAGGCATTGGGTTTGACTCTGTGACTCTAGTGTAGGCATTGGGTTTGACTCTGTGACCAGTGTAGGCATTGGGTTTGACTCAATGACTCTAGTGTAGGCATTGAGTTTGACTCTATGACGAGCGTAGGCATTGGGTTTGACTCTATGACTCTAGTGTAGGCATTGGGTTTGACTCTATGACTCTAGTGTAGGCATTGGTTTGACTCTGTGACAAGTGTAGGCATTGGGTTTGACTCTGTCACTCTAGTGTAGGCATTGGGTTTCACTCTATGACTCTAGTGTAGGCATTGAGTTTGACTCTATGATTCCAGTGTAGGCATTGCGTTTCACCCTATGACTCTACGGCAGTCATTGGGTTTGACTCTGTGACTCCAGTGTAGGCTTTGGGTTTCACTCTATGTCTCTAGTGTAGGCATTGAGTTTCACTCTATGACGAGCGTAGGCATTGGGTTTGACTCTATGACTCTAGTGTAGGCATTGGGTTTGACTCTATGACTCTAGTGTAGGCATTGGGTTTCACTCTATGACTCTAGTGCAGGCATTGGGTTTAACTCTATGACTCTAGTGTAGGCATTGGGTTTGACTCTATGACTCCAGTGTAGGCATTCGGTTTCTCTCTATGACTCTAGTGTAGGCATTGAGTTTGACTCTATGATTCTACTGTAGGCACTGGGTCTGAATCTACGATTCTGGTGCAGGCATTGGGTTTGACTCTGTGAATAGTGTAGGCATTGTGTTTGACTCTATGACTCTAGTGTAGTCACTGGGTTTGACTATGTGACTCCAGTGCAGGGATTGGGTTTCACTCTATGACTCTAGTGTAGGCATTGAGATTCACTCTATGACTACTGCAGGCAGTGGGTTTGACTATGTGACTCTAGTGTTGGCATTGTGTTTCACTCTATGACTCAAGTGTAGGCATTGGGTTTGACTCTATGACTCTAGTGCAGGCATTGGGTTTGACTCTGTGACAAGTGTAGGCATTGGGTTTGACTCTATGACTCTAGTGTAGGCATTGGGTTTGACTCTATGACTCCACTGTAGCCATTGGGTTTGACTCTGTGTCTCTAGTGTAGGCATTGGGTTTGACTCTATGACTCCAGTGCAGGCATTGGGTTTCATTCTATGACTCTAGTGCAGGCATTAGGTTTGACTCTGTGACTCTTGTGTTGGCATTTGGTTTGACTCTATGACTACTGTAGGCTTTGGGTTTGACTCTATGACTTTTGTGTAGGCATTGGGTTTGACTCTGTGACTATAGTGTAGGCATTTGGTTTCACTCTATGAATCTAGTGTAGGCATTGGGTTTGACTCTGTGACTAGTGTAGGCATTGGGTTTGACTCTATGACTCTAGTGTAGGCATTGGGTTTGACTCTATGACTCTAGTGTAGGCATTGGGTTTGACTCTATGACTCTAGTGTAGGCATTGGGTTTGACTCTATGACTCCACTGTAGACATTGGGTTTGACTCTATGACTTTAGTGTAGGCATTGGGTTTGACTCTGTGACTATAGTGTAGGCATTTGGTTTCACTCTATGAATCTAGTGTAGGCATTGGGCTTGACTCTGTGACTAGTGTAGGCATTGAGTTTCACTCCAGGGCTAGCGTAGGCATTGGGATTGACTCTATGACTCAAGTGTAGGCATTGTGTTTGACTCTATGATTCTAGTGCGGGCATTGGGTTTGACTCTGTGATTAGTGTAGGCATTGCGATTGACTCTGTGACTAGTGTAGGCATAAGGTTTGACTCTATGACTCTAGTGTAGGCATTGAGTCGACTCTATGACTCTAGTGTAGGCATTGGGTTTCACTCTATGACTCCAGTGTAGGCATTGGGTTTGACTCTATGACTCTACTGTCGGCATTGGGTTTGTCTCTACGAATCTAGTGCAGGAATTGGGTTTGACTCTGTGACTCAAGTGTAGGCATTGGGTTTGACTCTGTGACTCCAGTGTAGGCATTCGGTTTCACTCTATGACTCTAGTGTAGGCATTGAGTTTCACTCTATGACCAGCGTAGGCATTGGGGTTGACTCTATGACACTCTTGTAGGCATTGGGTTTGACTCTATGACTCGACTGTAGGCATTGGGTTTGACTCTACGACTCTATTTTAGGCATTGTGTTTGACTCTGTGACCAGTGTAGGCATTGGGTTTGAGTCTATGACTCTAGTGTAGGCATTGCATTTGACTCTATGACTCTCGTGTAGGCATTGGGGTTGACTCTGTGACTCTAGTGTAAGCATTGGGTTTGACTCTGTGACGAGTGTAGGCATTGAGTTTGACTCTGTGACTATAGTGTAGGCATTGAGTTTCACTCTATGACTCTACTGCAGGCAGTGTGTTTGACTCTGTGACTCTAGTGTTGGCATTGGGTTTCACTCTATGTCTCTAGTGTAGTCACTGGGTTTGACTCTGTGACTCCAGTGCAGGCATTGGGTTTTACTCTGTGACTCTAGTGTAGGCATTCAGTTTCACTCTATGATTAGCGTAGTTATTGGGTTTGACTCTATGACTCTAGTGTAGACATTGGGTTTGACTCTGTGACTCTTGTGTAGGCATTGGGTTTCACTCTATGACTCTAGTGTAGGCATTAGGTTTGACGCTGTGACTCCAGTGTAGGGATTGAGTTTCACTCTATGATAAGCGTAGGCATTGGGTTTGACTCTGTGTCTCTGGTGCAGGCATTGGGTTTAACTCTATGACTCTAGTGTAGGCATTGGGTTTGACTCTGTGACTCCAGTGTAGGCATTCGGTTTCACTCTATGACTCTAGTGTAGGCATTGAGTTTCACTCTATGACCAGCGTAGGCATTGGGGTTGACTCTATGACTCTAGTGTAGGCATTGGGTTTGACTCTATGACTCTACTGTAGGCATTGGGTTTGACTCTACGACTCTATTTTAGGCATTGTGTTTGACTCTGTGACCAGTGTAGGCATTGGGTTTGACTCAATGACTCTAGTGTAGGCATTGAGTTTGACTCTATGACTAGCGTAGGCATTGGGTTTCACTCAATGACTCGAGTTTAGGCATTGGGATTGACTATATGACTCTAGTGTAGGCATTGGGTTTGACTCTGTGACAAGTGTAGGCATTGGGTTTGACTCTATGACTCTAGTGCAGGCATTGGGTTTGACTCTGTGACTAGTGTAGGCATTGGGTTTGACTCTATGACTCTAGTGTAGGCATTGGGTTTGACTCTATGACTCCAGTGTAGGCATTGGGTTTGACTCTATGACTCTAGTGTAGGCATTGGGTTTGACTCTATGACTCTAGTGTAGGCATTGGGTTTGACTCTGTGACAAGTGTAGGCATTGGGTTTGACTCTATGACTCTAGTGTAGGCATTGAGTTTGACTCTATGATTAGCGTAGGCATTGGGTTTGACACTGTGACTCTAGTGTAGGCATTGGGTTTGACTCTATGACTCTAGTGTAGGCATTGGGTTTGACTCTATGACTCTAGTGTAGGCATTGGGTTTGACTCTGTGACTGGTGTAGGCATTGGGTTTGACTCTATGACTCTAGTGTAGGCATTGGGTTTGACTCTATGACTCTAGTGCGGGCATTGGTTTGACTCTGTGACAAGTGTAGGCATTGGGTTTGACTCTGTCACTCTAGTGTAGGCATTGGGTTTCACTCTATGACTCTAGTGTAGGCATTGGGTTTGACTCTATGACTCTCGTGTAGGCATTGAGTTTGACTCTGTGACTCTAGTGTCGGTATTCGGTTTCACTCAATGACTCTAGTGCAGGCATTGGGTTTAACTCTATGACTCTAGTGTAGGCATTGGGTTTGACTCTATGACTCCAGTGTAGGCATTGCGTTTCACCCTATGACTCTAGTGCAGGCATTGGGTTTGACTCTGTGACTCCAGTGTAGGCATTGAGTTTGACTCTATGACTCTAGTGTAGGCAGCAGGTTTGACTCTATGATTCCAGTGTTGGCATTGGGTTTGACTCTGTGACCAGTGTAGGCATTGGGTTTGACTCTATGACTCTAGTGTAGGCATTGAGTTTGACTCTATGACTAGCGTAGGCATTGGGTTTGACTCAATGACTCCAGTGCAGGCATTGGGATTGACTCTATGACTCTAGTGTAGGCATTGGGTTTGACTCTGTGACAAGTGTAGGCATTGGGTTTGAGTCTATGACTCTAGTGTAGGCATTGAGTTTGACTCGATGACTCTAGTGTAGGCATTGGGTTTGACTCTATGATTCTAATGTTGGCACTGGGTTTGAATCTGCGACTCTGGTGTACGCATTGGGTTTGACTCTGTGAATAGTGTAGGCATTGGGTTTGACTCTATGACTCTAGTGTTGGCATTGGGTTTGACTCTGTGACTAGTGTCGGCATTGGGTTTGACTCTATGACTCTAGTGCAGGCATTGGGTTTGAGTCTATGATTAGCGTAGGGATTGGGTTTGACTCTCTGACTGTAGTGTAGGTATTAGGTTTGACTGTATGACTCTACTGTAGGCATTGGGTTTGACTCTACGACTCTAGTGCAGGCATTGTGTTTGACTCTGTGACTAGTGTAGGCATTGGGTTTGACTCTATGATTCTAGTGTAGGCATTGAGTTTGACTCTAGGACTCTAGTGCGGGCATTGGGTTTGACTCTGTGACTAGTGTAGGAATTGGGTTTGACTCTGTGACTAGTGTAGGCATTCGGTTTGACTCTATGACTCTAGTGTAGGCATTGGGTTTGACTCTATGACTCTAGTGTAGGTATTGGGTTTGTCTCTATGACTCTAGAGTCAGCATTGGGTTTGACTCTATGACTCCACTGTAGACATTGGGTTTGACTCTATGACTTTAGTGTAGGCATTGGGTTTGACTCTGTGACTATAGTGTAGGCATTTGGTTTCACTCTATGAATCTAGTGTAGGCATTGGGCTTGAATCTATGACTCCAGTGTCGGCATTGAGTTTCACTTTAGGACTAGCGTAGGCATTGGGATTGACTCTATGACTCAAGTGTAGGCATTGTGTTTGACTCTATGATTCTAGTGCGGGTATTGGGTTTGACTCTGTGATTAGTGTAGGCATTGCGATTGACTCTGTGACTAGTGTAGGCATAAGGTTTGACTCTATGACTCTAGTGTAGGCATTGAGTCGACTCTATGACTCTAGTGTAGGCATTGGGTTTGACTTTATGACTCTCGTGTAGGCATTGGGTTTCACTCTATGACTCCAGTGTAGGCATTGGGTTTGACTCTATGACTCTACTGTCGGCATTGGGTTTGTCTCTACGAATCTAGTGCAGGAATTGGGTTTGACTCTGTGACTAGTGTAGGCATTGGGTTTGACTCTATGACTCTAGTGTAGGCATTGGGTTTGACTTTGTGACTAGTGTAGGCATTGGGTTTGAGTCTATGACTCTAGTGTAGGCATTGCGTTTGACTCTATGACTCTCGTGTAGGCATTGGGTTTGACTCTGTGACTCTAGTGTAAGCATTGGGTTTGACTCTGTGACGAGTGTAGGCATTGAGTTTGACTCTGTGAGTATAGTGTAGGCATTGAGTTTCACTCTATGACTCTACTGCAGGCAGTGGGTTTGACTCTATGATTCCAGTGTAGGCATTGCGTTTCACCCTATGACTCTACGGCAGTCATTGGGTTTGACTCTGTGACTCCAGTGTAGGCTTTGGGTTTCACTCTATGTCTCTAGTGTAGGCATTGAGTTTCACTCTATGACGAGCGTAGGCATTGGGTTTGACTCTATGACTCTAGTGTAGACATTGGGTTTGACTCTGTGACTCTAGTGTAGGCATTGGGTTTCACTCTATGACTCTAGTGTAGGCATTAGGTTTGACGCTGTGACTCCAGTGTAGGGATTGAGTTTCACTCTATGATAAGCGTAGGCATTGGGTTTGACTCTGTGTCTCTGGTGCAGGCATTGGGTTTAACTCTATGACTCTAGTGTAGGCATTGGGTTTGACTCTGTGACTCCAGTGTAGGCATTCGGTTTCACTCTATGACTCTAGTGTAGGCATTGAGTTTCACTCTATGACCAGCGTAGGCATTGGGGTTGACTCTATGACTCTAGTGTAGGCATTGGGTTTGACTCTATGACTCGACTGTAGGCATTGGGTTTGACTCTACGACTCTATTTTAGGCATTGTGTTTGACTCTGTGACCAGTGTAGGCATTGGGTTTGACTCAATGACTCTAGTGTAGGCATTGAGTTTGACTCTATGACTAGCGTAGGCATTGGGTTTCACTCAATGACTCGAGTTTAGGCATTGGGATTGACTATATGACTCTAGTGTAGGCATTGGGTTTGACTCTGTGACAAGTGTAGGCATTGGGTTTGACTCTATGACTCTAGTATAGGCAAAGGGTTTCACTCTATGACTCTAGTGTAGGCATTGGGTTTGACTCTATGACTCTAGTGTAGGCATTGGATTTGACTCTGTGACTAGTGTAGGCATTGGGTTTGACTCTATGACTCTAGTGTAGGCATTGGGTTTGACTCTGTGACTAGTGTAGGCATTGGGTTTGACTCTATGACTCTAGTGTAGGCATTGAGTTTGACTCTATGATTCCAGTGTAGGCATTGCGTTTCACTCTATGACTCTAGTGTAGGCATTGGGTTTGACTCTATGACTCTAGTGTAGGCATTGGGTTTGACTCTATGACTCTAGTGTAGGCATTGGGTTTGACTCTGTGACTAGTGTAGGCATTGGGTTTGACTCTATGACTCTAGTGTAGGCATTGAGTTTGACTCTATGATTCCAGTGTAGGCATTGCGTTTCACCCTATGACTCTACGGCAGTCATTGGGTTTGACTCTGTGACTCCAGTGTAGGCTTTGGGTTTCACTCTATGACTCTAGTGTAGGCATTGGGTTTGACTCTATGACTCTAGTGTAGGCATTGGGTTTGACTCTATGACTCTAGTGTAGGCATTGGGTTTCACTCTATGACTCTAGTGTAGTCACTGGGTTTGACTCTGTGACTCCAGTGTAGACATTGGGTTTGACTCTGTGACTCTAGTGTAGGCATTCCGTTTGACTCTATGACTCCAGTGTAGGCATTGGGTTTGACTCTATGACTCTAGTGTAGGCATTGGGTTTGTCTCTGTGACTCTAGTGTCGGCATTGTGTTTGACTCTATGACTCCACTGTAGCCATTGGGTTTGACTCTGTGTCTCTAGTGTAGGCATTGGGTTTGACTCTATGACTCCAGTGCAGGCATTGGGTTTCATTCTATGACTCTAGTGCAGGCATTAGGTTTGACACTGTGACTCTCTTGTTGGCATTTGGTTTGACTCCTGGACTACTGTAGGCGTTGGGTTTGATTCTATGACTTTAGTGTAGGCATTGGGTTTGACTCTGTGACCAGTGTAGGCATTGGGTTTGACTCAATGACTCTAGTGTAGGCATTGAGTTTGACTCTATGACTAGCGTAGGCACTGGGTTTGACTCAATGACTCCAGTGCAGGCATTGGGATTGACTCTATGACTCTGGTGTAGGCATTGGGTTTGACTCTGTGACAAGTGTAGGCATTGGGTTTGAGTCTATGACTCTAGTGTAGGCATTGAGTTTGACTCTGTGACTCTAGTGTAGGCATTGGGTTTGACTCTATGATTCTACTGTAGGCACTGGGTTTGAATCTACGACTCTGGTGTAGGCATTGGGTTTGACTCTGTGAATAGTGTAGGCATTGGGTTTGACTCTATGACTCTAGTGCAGGCATTGGGTTTGACTCTGTGAATAGTGTAGGCATTGGGTTTGACTCTATGACTCTAGTGCAGGCATTGGGTTTGAGTCTGTGACTAGTGAAGGCATTGGGTTTGACTCTATGACTCTAGTGTAGGAATTGAGTTTGACTCTATGACTCTAGTGTAGGCAGCAGGTTTGACTCTATGATTCCAGTGTAGGCATTGGGTTTGACTCTGTGACTAGCGTCGGCATTGGGTTTGACTCTGTGACTGGTGTAGGCATTGGGTTTGACTCTATGACTCTCGTGTAGGCATTGCGTTTGACTCTATGATTAGCGTAGGGATTGGGTTTGACTCTCTGACTGTAGTGTAGGTATTAGGTTTGACTGTATGACTCTACTGTAGGCATTGGGTTTGACTCTACGACTCTAGTGCAGGCATTGAGTTTGACTCTAGGACTCTAGAGCGGGCATTGGGTTTGACTCTGTGACTAGTGTAGGCATTGGGTTTGACTCTATGATTCTAGTGTAGGCATTGAGTTTGACTCTAGGACTCTAGTGCGGGCATTGGGTTTGACTCTGTGACTAGTGTAGGAATTGGGTTTGACTCTGTGACTAGTGTAGGCATTCGGTTTGACTCTATGACTCTAGTGTAGGCATTGGGTTTGACTCTATGACTCTAGTGTAGGTATTGGGTTTGTCTCTATGACTCTAGTGTAGGCATTGGGTTTGACTCTATGACTCCACTGTAGGCATTGGGTTTGACTCTATGACTTTAGTGTAGGCATTGGGTTTGACTCTGTGACTATAGTGTAGGCATTTGGTTTCACTCTATGAATCTAGTGTAGGCATTGGGTTTGACTCTGTGACTAGTGTAGGCATTGAGTTTCACTCTATGACTAGCGTAGGCATTGGGTTTGACTCTATGACTCAAGTGTAGGCATTGGGTTTGACTCTATGAATCTAGTGTAGGCATTGGGTTTGACTCTGTGACCAGTGTAGGCATTGGGCTTGAATCTATGACTCCAGTGTCGGCATTGAGTTTGACTCTATGACTCTAGTGTAGGCAGCAGGTTTGACTCTATGATTCCAGTGTTGGCATTGGGTTTGACTCTGTGACTAGCGTAGGCATTGGGTTTGACTCTATGACTCTAGTGTAGGCATTGGGTTTGACTCTGTGACTAGTGTAGGCATTGGGTTTGACTCTATGACTCTAGTGTAGGCATTGGGTTTGACTCTATGACTCCAGTGTAGGCATTGGGTTTGACTCTATGACTCTAGTGTAGGCATTGGGTTTCACTCTATGACTCTAGTGTAGGCACTGGGTTTGACTCTGTGACTCCAGTGTAGACATTGGGTTTGACTCTGTGACTCTAGTGTAGGCATTGGGTTTGACTCTATGACTCTAGTGTAGGCATTGGGTTTGACTCTATGACTCTAGTGTAGGCATTGGGTTTGACTCTGTGACTCCAGTGTAGACATTGGGTTTGACTCTGTGACTCTAGTGTAGGCATTGGGTTTGACTCTATGACTCTAGTGTAGGCATTGGGTTTGACTCTGTGACTCGTGTAGGCATTGGGTTTGACTCTATGACTCTAGTGTAGGCATTGAGTTTGACTCTATGACTCTAGTGTAGGCATTGGGTTTGACTCTGTGACTCTAGTGTAGGCATTGGGTTTGACTCTGTGACTCCAGTGTAGGCATTGAGTTTGACTCTATGACTCCAGTGTAGGCATTGGGTTTCACTCTATGACTCTAGTGTAGGCATTGGGTTTGACTCTGTGACTCCAGTGCAGGCATTGCGTTTCATTCTATGACTCTAGTGCAGGCATTAGTTTTGACTCTGTGACTCTCTTGTTGGCATTTGGTTTGACTCCTGGACTACTGTAGGCGTTGGGTTTGATTCTATGACTTTAGTGTAGGCATTGGGTTTGACTCTGTGACTCTAGTGTAGGCATTGGGTTTGACTCTATGACTCTAGTGTAGGCATTGAGTTTGACTGTACGACTCTAGTGTAGGCATTGGGTTTGACTCAATGACTCGAGTGTAGGCATTGGGATTGACTGTATGACTCTAGTGTAGGCATTGGGTTTGACTCTGTGACTAGTGTAGGCATTGGGTTTGACTCTATGACTCTAGTGTAGGCATTGGGTTTGACTCTATGACTCTAGTGCAGGCATTGGGTTTGACTCTGTGACAAGTGTAGGCATTGGGTTTGACTCTATGACTCTAGTGTAGGCATTGTGTTTAACTCTCTGACTAGTGTAGGCATTGGGTTTGACTCTATGACTCTAGTGTAGGAATTGAGTTTGACTCTATGACTCTAGTGTAGGCAGCAGGTTTGACTCTATGATTCCAGTGTAGGCATTGGGTTTGACTCTGTGACTAGCGTCGGCATTGGGTTTGACTCTGTGACTGGTGTAGGCATTGGGTTTGACTCTATGACTCTAGTGTAGGCATTGCGTTTGACTCTATGATTAGCGTAGGGATTGGGTTTGACTCTCTGACTGTAGTGTAGGCATTCGGTTTGAATGTATGACTCTACTGTAGGCATTGGGTTTGACTCTACGACTCCAGTGCAGGCATTGTGTTTGACTCTGTGACTAGTGTAGGCATTGGGTTTGACTCTATGATTCTAGTGTAGGCATTGAGTTTGACTCTAGGACTCTAGTGCGGGCATTGGGTTTGACTCTGTGACTAGTGTAGGAATTGGGTTTGACTCTGTGACTAGTGTAGGCATTCGGTTTGACTCTATGACTCTAGTGTAGGTATTCGGTTTGACTCTATGACTCTAGTGTAGGTATTGGGTTTGTCTCTGTGACTCTGGTGTCAACATTGGGTTTGACTCTATGACTCCACTGTAGCCATTGGGTTTGACTCTATGACTTTAGTGTAGGCATTGGGTTTGACTCTGTGACTATAGTGTAGGCATTTGGTTTCACTCTATGAATCTAGTGTAGGCATTGGGTTTGACTCTGTGACTCTAGTGTAGGCATTGAGTTTCACTCTAGGGCTAGCGTAGGCATTGGGATTGACTCTATGACTCAAGTGTAGGCATTGTGTTTGACTCTATGATTCTAGTGCGGGCATTGGGTTTGACTCTGTGATTAGTGTAGGCATTGCGATTGACTCTGTGACTAGTGTAGGCATCAGGTTTGACTCTATGACTCTAGTGTAGGCATTGAGTCGACTCTATGACTCTAGTGTAGGCATTGGGTTTGACTTTATGACTCTCGTGTAGGCATTGGGTTTCACTCTATGACTCCAGTGTAGGCATTGGGTTTGACTCTATGACTCTACTGTCGGCATTGGGTTTGTCTCTACGAATCTAGTGCAGGAATTGGGTTTGACTCTGTGACTAGTGTAGGCATTGGGTTTGACTCTATGACTCTACTGTAGGCATTGGGTTTGACTCTACGACTCTATTTTAGGCATTGTGTTTGACTCTGTGACCAGTGTAGGCATTGGGTTTGACTCAATGACTCTAGTGTAGGCATTGAGTTTGACTCTATGACTAGCGTAGGCATTGGGTTTCACTCAATGACTCGAGTTTAGGCATTGGGATTGACTATATGACTCTAGTGTAGGCATTGGGTTTGACTCTGTGACAAGTGTAGGCATTGGGTTTGACTCTATGACTCTAGTGTAGGCATTGAGTTTGACTCTATGACTCTAGTGTAGGCATTGGGTTTGACTCTATGTCTCTAGTGTAGGCATTGGGTTTGACTGTACGACTCTAGTGTAGGCATTGGGTTTGACTCTGTGACTAGTGTAGGCATTGGGTTTGACTCTATGACTCTAGTGTAGGCATTGGGTTTGACTCTGTGACTAGTGTAGGCATTGGGTTTGACTCTATGACTCTAGTGTAGGCATTGGGTTTGACTCTATGACTCTCGTGTAGGCATTGCGTTTCACTCTATGACTCTAGTGTAGGCATTGGGTTTGACTCTATGACTCTAGTGTAGGCATTGGGTTTGACTCTATGACTCTAGTGTAGGCATTGGGTTTGACTCTATGATTAGCGTAGGGATTGGGTTTGATACTGTGACTCTAGTGTAGGGATTAGGTTTGACTCTGTGACTCTACTGTAGGCAGTGGGTTTGACTCTACGACTCTAGTGCAGGCATTGTGTTTGACTCTGTGACTCTCTTGTAGGCATTGGGTTTGACTCTATGACTCTAGTGTAGGCATTGCGTTTCACCCTATGACTCTACGGCAGTCATTGGGTTTGACTCTGTGACTCCAATGCGGGCATTGGTTTGACTCTGTGACAAGTGTAGGCATTGGGTTTGACTCTATGACTCTAGTGTAGGCATTGGGTTTCACTCTATGACTCTAGTGTAGGCATTGGGTTTGTCTCTGTGACTCTAGTGCAGGCATTGTGTTTGACTCTGTGACTTGTGTAGGCACTGGGTTTGACTCTATGACTCCAGTGCAGGCATTGGGTTTCACTCTATGACTCTAGTGTAGGCATTGGGTTTGACTCTGTGACTCTAGTGTAGGCATTGGGTTTGACTCTAGGACTACTGTAGGCGTTGGGTTTGATTCTATGACTTTAGTGAAGGCATTGGGTTTGACTCTGTGACCAGTGTAGGCATTGGGTTTGACTCTATGACTCTAGTGTAGGCATTGAGTTTGACTCTATGACTAGCGTAGGCACTGGGTTTGACTCAATGACTCCAGTGCAGGCATTGGGATTGACTCTATGACTCTAGTGTAGGCATTGGGTTTGACTCTGTGACAAGTGTAGGCATTGGGTTTGACTCTATGACTCTAGTGTAGGCATTGAGTTTGACTCGATGACTCCAGTGTAGGCATTGGGTTTGACTCTATGATTCTACTGTAGGCACTGGGTTTGAATCTACGACTCTGGTGTAGGCATTGGGTTTGACTCTATGACTCTAGTGCGGGCATTGGCTTTGACTCTGTGACTAGTGTAGGCATTGGGTTTGACTCTGTGACTAGTGTAGGCATTGGGTTTGACTCTATGACTCTAGTGTAGGCATTGAGTTTGACTCTATGATTCCAGTGTAGGCATTGCGTTTGACTCTATGACTCTAGTGTAGGCATTGGGTTTGACTCTATGACTCTAGTGTAGGCATTGGGTTTGACTCTATGACTCTAGTGTAGGCATTGGATTTGACTCTGTGACTAGTGTAGGCATTGGGTTTGACTCTGTGACTGGTGTAGGCATTGGGTTTGACTCTATGACTCTAGTGTAGGCATTGAGTTTGACTCTATGATTCTAGTGTAGGCATTGGGTTTGACTCTATGACTCTAGTGTAGGCATTGGGTTTGATTCTATGACTCTCGTGTAGGCATTGGGTTTCACTCTATGACTCTAGTGTAGGCATTGGGTTTGACTCTGTGACTAGTGTAGGCATTGGGTTTGACTCTATGACTCTAGTGTAGGCATTGGGTTTGACTCTATGACTCTAGTGTAGGCATTGGGTTTGACTCTGTGACTCCAGTGTAGGCATTCGGTTTCACTCTATGACTCTAGTGCAGGCATTGGGTTTGACTCTATGACTCTAGTGTAGGCATTGGGTTTGACTCTATGACTCTAGTGTAGGCATTGGGTTTGACTCTATGACTCTAGTGTAGGCATTGGGTTTGACTCTGTGACTCCAGTGTAGGCATTGGGTTTGACTCTATGACTCTAGTGTAGGCATTGAGTTTGACTCTATGACTAGCGTAGGCACTGGGTTTGACTCAATGACTCCAGTGCAGGCATTGGGATTGACTCTATGACTCTAGTGTAGGCATTGGGTTTGACTCTGTGACTCTAGTGTAGGCATTGGGTTTGACTCTATGACTCTAGTGTAGGCATTGAGTTTGACTGTACGACTCTAGTGTAGGCATTGGGTTTGACTCTATGACTCTAGTGTAGGCATTGGGTTTGACTGTACGACTCTAGTGTAGGCATTGTGTTTGACTCTGTGACTAGTGTAGGCATTGGGTTTGACTCTATGACTCTAGTGTAGGCATTGGGTTTGACTCTGTGACTCTAGTGTAGGCATTGGGTTTGACTCTATGACTCTAGTGTAGGCATTGAGTTTGACTCTATGATTCCAGTGTAGGCATTGGGTTTGATTCTATGACTCTCGTGTAGGCATTGGGTTTCACTCTATGACTCTAGTGTAGGCATTAGGTTTGACTCTATGACTCTAGTGCGGGCATTGGCTTTGACTCTGTGACTAGTGTAGGCATTGGGTTTGACTCTGTGACTGGTGTAGGCATTGGGTTTGACTCTATGACTCTAGTGTAGGCATTGAGTTTGACTCTATGATTAGCGTAGGCATTGGGTTTGACACTCTGACTCTAGTGTAGGGATTAGGTTTGACTCTATGACTCTACTGTAGGCAGTGGGTTTGACTCTACGACTCTAGTGCAGGCATTGTGTTTGACTCTGTGACTAGTGTAGGCATTGGGTTTGACTCTATGATTCTAGTGTAGGCATTGAGTTTGACTCTAGGACTCTAGTGCGGGCATTGGGTTTGACTCTGTGACTAGTGTAGGCATTGGGTTTGACTCTGTGACTAGTGTAGGCATTCCGTTTGACTCTATGACTCTAGTGTAGGCATTGGGTTTGACTCTATGACTCTAGTGTAGGCATTGGGTTTGTCTCTGTGACTCTAGTGTCAACATTGGGTTTGACTCTATGACTCCACTGTAGCCATTGGGTTTGACTTTGCGTCTCTAGTGTAGGCATTGGGTTTGACTCTATGACTTTAGTGTAGGCATTGGGTTTGACTCTGTGACTATAGTGTAGGCATTTGGTTTCACTCTATGAATCTAGTGTAGGCATTGGGTTTGACTCTGTGACTAGTGTAGGCATTGGGCTTGAATCTATGACTCCAGTGTCGGCATTGAGTTTGACTCTATGACTCTAGTGTAGGCATTGAGTTTCACTCTATGACTCTAGTGTAGGCATTGGGTTTGACTCTATGACTCTAGTGTAGGCATTGGGTTTGACTCTATGACTCCACTGTAGGCATTGGGTTTGACTCTATGACTCTAGTGTAGGCATTGGGTTTGACTCTGTGACTAGTGTAGGCATTGGGCTTGAATCTATGACTCCAGTGTCGGCATTGAGTTTGACTCTATGACTCTATTGTAGGCATTGAGTTTCACTCTAGGGCTAGCGTAGGCATTGGGATTGACTCTATGACTCAAGTGTAGGCATTGTGTTTGACTCTATGATTCTAGTGCGGGCATTGGGTTTGACTCTGTGATTAGTGTAGGCATTGCGATTGACTCTGTGACTAGTGTAGGCATCAGGTTTGACTCTATGACTCTAGTGTAGGCATTGAGTCGACTCTATGACTCTAGTGTAGGCATTGGGTTTGACTTTATGACTCTCGTGTAGGCATTGGGTTTCACTCTATGACTCCAGTGTAGGCATTGGGTTTGACTCTATGACTCTACTGTCGGCATTGGGTTTGTCTCTACGAATCTAGTGCAGGAATTGGGTTTGACTCTGTGACTAGTGTAGGCATTGGGTTTGACTCTATGACTCTAGTGTAGGCATTGGGTTTGACTTTGTGACAAGTGTAGGCATTGGGTTTGAGTCTATGACTCTAGTGTAGGCATTGGGTTTGACTCTATGACTCTCGTGTAGGCATTGGGTTTGACTCTGTGAGTCTAGTGTAAGCATTGGGTTTGACTCTGTGACGAGTGTAGGCATTGAGTTTGACTCTGTGACTATAGTGTAGGCATTGAGATTCACTCTATGACTCTACTGCAGGCAGTGGGTTTGACTCTGTGACTCTAGTGTTGGCATTGGGTTTCACTCTATGACTCTAGTGTAGTCACTGGGTTTGACTCTGTGACTCCAGTGCAGGGATTGGGTTTCACTCTATGACTCTAGTGTAGGCATTGAGTTTCACTCTATGATTAGCGTAGTCATTGGGTTTGACTCTATGACTCTAGTGTAGGCATTGGGTTTGACTCTGTGACTCTAGTGTAGGCATTGGGTTTCACTCTATGACTCTAGTGTAGGCATTAGGTTTGACGCTGTGACTCTAGTGTAGGCATTGGGTTTCACTCTATGACTCTACTGTAGGCATTGGGTTTGACTCTGTGTCTCTAGTGCAGGCATTGGGTTTAACTCTATGACTCTAGTGTAGGCATTGGGTTTGACTCTATGACTCCAGTGTAGGCATTCGGTTTCACTCTATGACTCTAGTGTAGGCATTGAGTTTCACTCCATGACCAGCGTAGGCATTGGGGTTGACTCTATGATTCTAGTGTAGGCATTGGGTTTGACTCTATGACGCTACTGTAGGCATTGGGTTTGACTCTACGACTCTATTTTAGGCATTGTGTTTGACTCTGTGACCAGTGTAGGCATTGGGTTTGACTCAATGACTCTAGTGTAGGCATTGAGTTTGACTCTATGACTAGCGTAGGCATTGGGTTTCACTCAATGACTCGAGTGTAGGCATTGGGATTGACTCTATGACTCTAGTGTAGGCATTGGGTTTGACTCTGTGACAAGTGTAGTCATTGGGTTTGACTCTATGACTCTAGTGTAGGCATTGAGTTTGACTCTATGACTCTAGTGTAGGCATTGGGTTTGACTCTATGATTCTACTGTAGGCACTGGGTTTGAATCTACGACTCTGGTGTAGGCATTGGGTTTGACTCTGTGAATAGTGTAGGCATTGTGTTTGACTCTATGACTCTAGTGCAGGCATTGGGTTTGAGTCTGTGACTAGTGAAGGCATTGGGTTTGACTCTATGACTCTAGTGTAGGCATTGGGTTTGACTCTATGACTCCAGTGTAGGCATTGGGTTTGACTCTATGACTCTAGTGTAGGCATTGGGTTTCACTCTATGACTCTAGTGTAGGCATTGGGTTTGACTCTATGACTCCAGTGCGGGCATTGGCTTTGACTCTGTGACTAGTGTAGGCATTGGGTTTGACTCTATGACTCTAGTGTAGGCATTGAGTTTGACTCTATGATTAGCGTAGGCATTGGGTTTGACACTGTGACTCTAGTGTAGGGATTAGGTTTGACTCTATGACTCTACTGTAGGCATTGGGTTTGACTCTACGACTCTAGTGCAGGCATTGTGTTTGACTCTGTGACTAGTGTAGGCATTGGGTTTGACTCTATGATTCTAGTGTAGGCATTGAGTTTGACTCTAGGACTCTAGTGCGGGCATTGGGTTTGACTCTGTGACTAGTGTAGGCATTGGGTTTGACTCTGTGACTAGTGTAGGCATTGGGTTTGACTCTATGACTCTAGTGTAGGCATTGGGTTTGACTCTATGACTCTAGTGTAGGCATTGGGTTTCTCTCTGTGACTCTAGTGTCAGCATTGGGTTTGACTCTATGACTCCACTGTAGCCATTGGGTTTGACTTTGTGTCTCTAGTGTAGGCATTGGGTTTGACTCTATGACTCCAGTGCAGGCATTGGGTTTCATTCTATGACTCTAGTGCAGGCATTAGGTTTGACTCTATGACTCTAGTGTAGGCATTGGGTTTGACTCTATGACTCTAGTGTAGGCATTGGGTTTGACTCTATGACTCTAGTGTAGGCATTGGGTTTGACTCTGTGACTCTAGTGTAGGCATTGGGTTTCACTCTATGACTCTAGTGTAGGCATTGGGTTTGACTCTGTGACAAGTGTAGGCATTGGGTTTGACTCTATGACTCTAGTGTAGGCATTGGGTTTGACTCTATGACTCTAGTGTAGGCATTGGGTTTGACTCTATGACTCTAGTGTAGGTATTGGGTTTGTCTCTATGACTCTAGTGTCAGCATTGGGTTTGACTCTATGACTCCACTGTAGCCATTGGGTTTGACTCTATGACTTTAGTGTAGGCATTGGGTTTGACTCTGTGACTATAGTGTAGGCATTTGGTTTCACTCTATGACTCTAGTGTAGGCATTGGGTTTGACTCTATGACTCTAGTGTAGGCATTGAGTTTCACTCTAGGGCTAGCGTAGGCATTGGGATTGACTCTATGACTCAAGTGTAGGCATTGTGTTTGACTCTATGATTCTAGTGCGGGCATTGGGTTTGACTCTGTGATTAGTGTAGGCATTGCGATTGACTCTGTGACTAGTGTAGGCATCAGGTTTGACTCTATGACTCTAGTGTAGGCATTGAGTCGACTCTATGACTCTAGTGTAGGCATTGGGTTTGACTTTATGACTCTCGTGTAGGCATTGGGTTTCACTCTATGACTCCAGTGTAGGCATTGGGTTTGACTCTATGACTCTACTGTCGGCATTGGGTTTGACTCTACGAATCTAGTGCAGGAATTGGGTTTGACTCTGTGACTAGTGTAGGCATTGGGTTTGACTCTATGACTCTAGTGTAGGCATTGAGTTTGACTCTATGACTCTAGTGTAGGCATTGGGTTTGACTCTATGACTCTAGTGTAGGCATTGGGTTTGACTCTATGACTCTCGTGTAGGCATTGGGTTTGACTCTGTGACTCTAGTGTAAGCATTGGGTTTGACTCTGTGACGAGTGTAGGCATTGAGTTTGACTCTGTGAGTATAGTGTAGGCATTGAGTTTCACTCTATGACTCTACTGCAGGCATTGGGTTTGACTCTATGACTCCAGTGTAGGCATTGGGTTTCACTCTATGACTCTAGTGCAGTCATTGGGTTTGACTCTGTGACTCCAGTGTAGGCTTTGGGTTTCACTCTATGTCTCTAGTGTAGGCATTGAGTTTCACTCTATGACGAGCGTAGGCATTGGGTTTGACTCTATGACTCTAGTGTAGGCATTGGGTTTGATTCTATGACTCTCGTGTAGGCATTGGGTTTCACTCTATGACTCTAGTGTAGGCATTAGGTTTGACGCTGTGACTCTAGTGTAGGCATTGGGTTTCACTCTATGACTCTACTGTAGGCATTGGGTTTGACTCTGTGTCTCTGGTGCAGGCATTGGGTTTAACTCTATGACTCTAGTGTAGGCATTGGGTTTGACTCTATGACTCTAGTGTAGGCATTGGGTTTGACTCTACGACTCTAGTGTAGGCATTGGGTTTGACTCTGTGACTAGTGTAGGCATTGGGTTTGACTCTATGACTCTAGTGTAGGCATTGAGTCGACTCTATGACTCTAGTGTAGGCATTGGGTTTGACTCTATGACTCTTGTGTAGGCATTGGGTTTCACTCTATGACTCCAGTGTAGGCATTGGGTTTGACTCTATGACTCTACTGTCGGCATTGGGTCTGTCTCTACGAATCTAGTGCAGGAATTGGGTTTGACTCTGTGACTAGTGTAGGCATTGGGTTTGACTCTATGACTCTAGTGTAGGCATTGGGTTTGACTTTGTGACTAGTGTAGGCATTGGGTTTGACTCTATGACTCTAGTGTAGGCATTGGGTTTGACTCTATGACTCTCGTGTAGGCATTGAGTTTGACTCTGTGACTCTAGTGTAAGCATTGTGTTTGACTCTGTGACGAGTGTAGGCATTGAGTTTGACTCTGTGAGTATAGTGTAGGCATTGAGTTTCACTCTATGACTCTACTGCAGGCAGTGGGTTTGACTCTGTGACTCTAGTGTTGGCATTGGATTTCACTCTATGACTCTAGTGTAGTCACTGGGTTTGACTCTGTGACTCCAGTGCAGGCATTGGGTTTCACTCTGTGACTCTAGTGTAGGCATTCAGTTTCACTCTATGATTAGCGTAGTCATTGGGTTTGACTCTATGACTCTAGTGTAGACATTGGGTTTGACTCTGTGACTCTAGTGTAGGCATTGGGTTTCACTCTATGACTCTAGTGTAGGCATTAGGTTTGACGCTGTGACTCCAGTGTAGGCATTGAGTTTCACTCTATGATAAGCGTAGGCATTGGGTTTGACTCTGTGTCTCTGGTGCAGGCATTGGGTTTAACTCTATGACTCTAGTGTAGGCATTGGGTTTGACTCTGTGACTCCAGTGTAGGCATTCGGTTTCACTCTATGACTCTAGTGTAGGCATTGAGTTTCACTCTATGACCAGCGTAGGCATTGGGGTTGACTCTATGACTCTAGTGTAGGCATTGGGTTTGACTCTATGACTCGACTGTAGGCATTGGGTTTGACTCTACGACTCTATTTTAGGCATTGTGTTTGACTCTGTGACCAGTGTAGGCATTGGGTTTGACTCAATGACTCTAGTGTAGGCATTGAGTTTGACTCTATGACTAGCGTAGGCATTGGGTTTCACTCAATGACTCGAGTTTAGGCATTGGGATTGACTCTATGACTCTAGTGTAGGCATTGGGTTTGACTCTGTGACAAGTGTAGGCATTGGGTTTGACTCTGTGACTCTAGTGTAGGCATTGGGTTTGACTCTATGACTCTAGTGTAGGCATTGGGTTTGACTCTATGACTCTAGTGTAGGCATTGGGTTTGACTCTATGACTCTAGTGTAGGCACTGGGTTTGACTCTATGACTCCAGTGTAGGCATTGGGTTTGACTCTGTGACTCTAGTGTAGGCATTGGGTTTGACTCTATGACTCTAGTGTAGGCATTGGGTTTGACTCTATGACTCTAGTGTAGGCATTGGGTTTGACTCTATGACTCTAGTGTAGGCATTGGATTTGACTCTGTGACTAGTGTAGGCATTGGGTTTGACTCTGTGACTGGTGTAGGCATTGGGTTTGACTCTATGACTCTAGTGTAGGCATTGGGTTTGACTCTATGACTCTAGTGTAGGCATTGGGTTTGACTCTATGACTCTAGTGTAGGCATTGGGTTTGACTCTGTGACTCTCGTGTAGGCATTGGGTTTGACTCTATGACTCTAGTGTAGGCATTGGGTTTGACTCTATGACTCTAGTGTAGGCATTGGGTTTGACTCTATGATTCCAGTGTAGGCATTGGGTTTGACTCTATGACTCTAGTGTAGGCATTGGGTTTGACTCTGTGACTCTAGTGTAGGCATTGGGTTTGACTCTATGACTCCAGTGTAGGCATTGAGTTTGACTGTACGACTCTAGTGTAGGCATTGGGTTTGACTCTATGACTCTAGTGTAGGCATTGGGTTTGACTGTACGACTCTAGTGTAGGCATTGGGTTTGACTCTGTGACTAGTGTAGGCATTGGGCTTGAATCTATGACTCCAGTGTCGGCATTGAGTTTGACTCTATGACTCTAGTGTAGGCATTGAGTTTGACTCTGTGACTAGTGTAGGCATTGGGATTGACTCTATGACTCTAGTGTAGGCATTGGGTTTGACTCTATGACTCTAGTGTAGGCATTGGGTTTGACTCTATGACCCTAGAGTAGGCATTGGATTTGCCTCTGTGACTCTCATGCGGGCATTGGGTTTGACTCTATGACTCTTGTGTAGGCATTCGGTTTGACTCTATGACTCGAGTGTAGGCATTGAGTTTGACTGTATGACTCTGGTGTAGGCATTGGGTTTAACTCTATGACTCTAGTGTAGGCATTGGGTTTGACTCTGTGACTGGTGTAGGCATTGGGTTTGACTCTATGACTCTAGTGTAGGCATTGAGTTTGATTCTGTGACTCAATGTAGGCATTGGGTTTGGCTCTGTGACTCATGTAGGCTTTGGGTTTGACTCTATGACTCTAGTATAGGCATTGGGATTGACTCTATGACTCTAGTGTAGGCATTCGGTTTGAGTTCATGACTCGAGTGTAGGCATTGGGTTTGACTCTGTCACTCTAGTGTAGGCATTGGGTTTCACTCTATGACTCTAGTGTAGGCATTAGGTTTGACGCTGTGACTCTCGTGTAGGCATTGCGTTTGTCTCTATGACTCTAGTGTAGTCATTGGGTTTGACTCTGTGACTCTAGTGGAGGCATTCGTTTTGACTGTATGACTCCAGTGTAGGCATTGGGTTTGGCTCTATGACTCTTGTGTAGGCATTGGGTTTGACACCTTGACTCTAGTGCGGGCATTGTGTTTGACACTATGTCTCCAGTATAGGCATTGGGTTTGACTCTATGACACTTGTGTCGGCATTGAGTTTGACTGTATGACTCCAGTGTAGGCATTGGATTTGAGTCTATGACTCTCGTATAGGCATTGAGTTTGACTCTATGACTCAAGTGCAGGCATTGGGTTTGGCTCTGTGACTCGTGTAGGCATGGGTTTGACACTATGACTCTAGTGTAGGCATTGGGATTGACTCTATGACTCTAGTGTAGGCATTGGGTTTGACTCTATGATCCTAGTGTAGGCATTGGATTTGACTCTGTGACTCTCGTGCAGGCATTGGGTTTGACTCTATGACTCTAGTGTAGGCATTGGGTTTGACTCTATGACTCTAGTGTAGGCATTGAGTTTGACTCTATGACTCTAGTGTAGGCATTGGGTTTGACTCTGTGACAAGTGTAGGCATTGGGTTTGACTCTATGACTCTAGTGTAGGCACTGGGTTTGACTCTGTGACTCCAGTGTGGACATTGGGTTTGACTCTGTGACTCTAGTGTAGGCATTGGGTTTCACTCTATGACTCTAGTGTAGGCATTGTGTTTGACTCTATGACTCTAGTGTAGGCATTGGGTTTGACTCTATGACTCTGTTGTAGGAACTGGGTTTGACTCTGAGACTGGTGTAGGCATTGGGTTTGACTCTATGACTCCATTGTAGGCATTGAGTTTGATTCTATGACTCAAGTGTAGGCATTGGGTTTGGCTCTGTGACTCATGTAGGCTTTGGGTTTGACTCTATGACTCTAGTATAGGCATTGGGATTGACTCTATGACTCTAGTGTAGGCATTGAGTTTGACTGTACGACTCTAGTGTAGGCATTTTGTTTGACTCTATGACTCTAGTGTAGGCATTCGGTTTGAGTTCATGACTCGAGTGTAGGCATTGGGTTTGACTCTGTGACTCTAGTGGAGGCATTCGGTTTGACTGTATGCCTCTAGTGTAGGCATTGCGTTTGACTCTATGACTCTAGTGTAGTCATTGGGTTTGACTCTGTGACTCTAGTGGAGGCATTCGTTTTGACTGTATGACTCCAGTGTAGGCATTGGGTTTGGCTCTATGACTCTTGTGTAGGCATTAGGTTTGACACAGTGACTCTAGTGCGGGCATTGTGTTTGACACTATGACTCCGGTATAGGCATTGGGTTTGACTCTATGACACTTGTGTCGGCATTGAGTTTGACTCTATGACTCTAGTGTAGGCATTGGGTTTGACTCCATGACTCTAGTGTAGGCATTGGATTTGACTCTGTGACTAGTGTAGGCATTGGGTTTGACTCTGTGACTGGTGTAGGCATTGGGTTTGACTCTATGACTCCAGTGTAGGCATTGAGTTTGACTCTATGACTCTAGTGCAGGCATTGGGTTTGACTCTGTGACTGGTGTAGGCATTGGGTTTGACTCTATGACTCCAGTGTAGGCATTGGGTTTGACTCTATGACTCTAGTGTAGGCATTGGGTTTGACTCTATGACTCTAGTGTAGGCATTGGGTTTGACTCTGTGACTCTCGTGTAGGCATTGGGTTTGACTCTATGACTCCAGTGTAGGCATTGGGTTTGACTCTATGACTCTAGTGTAGGCATTGGGTTTGACTCTATGACTCTAGTGTAGGCATTGGGTTTGACTCTATGACTCTAGTGTAGGCATTGGGTTTGACTCTGTGACTAGTGTAGGCATTGGGCTTGAATCTATGACTCCAGTGTCGGCATTGAGTTTGACTCTATGACTCTAGTGTAGGCATTGAGTTTGACTCTGTGACTCTGGTGCAGGCATTGGGTTTAACTCTATGACTCTAGTGTAGGCATTGGGTTTGACTCTATGACTCTAGTGTAGGCATTGAGTTTGACTGTACGACTCTAGTGTAGGCATTGGGTTTGACTCTATGACTCTAGTGTAGGCATTGGGTTTGACTCTGTGACTAGTGTAGGCATTGGGTTTGACTCTGTGACTAGTGTAGGCATTGGGTTTGACTCTATGACTCCAGTGTAGGCATTGGGTTTGACTCTATGACTCTAGTGTAGGCATTGGGTTTGACTCTATGACTCGTGTGTAGGCATTGGGTTTGACTCTATGACTCTAGTGTAGGCATTGGTTTTGACTCTATGACTCTAGTGTAGGCATTGGGTTTGACTCTGTGACTCGTGTAGGCATTGAGTTTGACTCTATGACTCTAGTGTAGGCATTGGGTTTGACTCTATGACTCTAGTGTAGGCATTGGGTTTGACTCTATGACTCCAGTGGAGGCATTGGGTTTGACTCTATGACTCTACGGCAGTCATTGGGTTTGACTCTGTGACTCCAATGTAGGCTTTGGGTTTCACTCTATGACTCTAGTGTAGGCATTAGGTTTGACGCTGTGACTCTAGTGTAGGCATTGGGTTTCACTCTATGACTCTAGTGTAGGCATTGGGTTTAACTCTATGACTCTAGTGTAGGCATTGGGTTTGACTCTGTGACTCCAGTGTAGGCATTGAGTTTCACTCTATGACTCAAGTGTAGGCATTGGGTTTGACTCTGTGACTAGTGTAGGCATTGGGTTTGACTCTATGACTCTAGTGTAGGCATTGGGTTTGACTCTATGACTCTAGTGTAGGCATTGGGTTTGACTCTATGACTCTAGTGTAGGCATTGGGTTTGACTCTGTGACTCTAGTGTAGGCATTGGGTTTGACTGTACGACTCTAGTGTAGGCATTGGGTTTGACTCTATGTCTCTAGTGTAGGCATTGGGTTTGACTGTACGACTCTAGTGTAGGCATTGGGTTTGACTCTGTGACTAGTGTAGGCATTGGGTTTGACTCTATGACTCCAGTGTAGGCATTGGGTTTGATTCTATGACTCTAGTGTAGGCATTCGGTTTGACTCTATGACTCTAGTTTAGGCATTGGATTTGACTCTGTGACTCTTGTGCGGGCATTGCGTTTGACTCTATGACCCCAGTGTAGGCATTGTGTTTGACTCTATGACTTTTGTGTAGGCATTGAGTTTCACTCTATGATTCTTGTGCAGGCATTGGGTTTGACTCTATGACTAGTATACGCATTGGGTTTGACTCTATGTCTCCAGTGTCGGCATTGGGTTTGACTCTATGACTCTGGTGTAGGCATTGGGTTTGACTCTATGACTCTAGTGTAGGCATTGGGTTTGACTCTGTGACAAGTGTAGGCATTGGGTTTGACTCTATGACTCTAGTGTAGGCATTGGGTTTGACTCTGTGACAAGAGTAGGCATTGGGTTTGACTGTATGATTCTAGTGCAGGCATTGGGTTTAACTCTGTGACTCTAGTGTAGGCATTGGGTTTGACTCTATGACTCTAGTGTAGGCATTGCGTTTCACTCTATGACTCTAGTGTAGGCATTAGGTTTGACTCTATGACTCTTGTGCGGGCATTGGGTTTGACTCTGTGACAAGTGTAGGCATTGGGTTTGACTCTATGATTCTACTGTAGGCACTGGGTTTGAATCTACGACTCTGGTGTAGGCATTGGGTTTGACTCTATGACTCTAGTGCGGGCATTGGGTTTGACTCTGTGACAAGTGTAGGCATTGGGTTTGACTCTATGACTCTAGTGTAGGCATTGGGTTTGACTCTATGACTCTAGTGTAGGCATTGGGTTTGACTCTATGACTCTAGTGTAGGCATTGAGTTTCACTCTATGACTCAAGTGTAGGCATTGGGTTTGGCCCTGTGACTCGTGTAGGCTTGGGGTTTGCCTCTATGACTCTAGTGTAAGCATTGGGATTGACTCTATGACTCTAGTTTAGGCATTGGGTTTGACTCTGTGACTCTCGTGCGGGCATTGCGTTTGACTCTATGACCCCAGTGTAGGCATTGTGTTTGACTCTATGACTTTTGTGTAGGCATTGAGTTTCACTCTATGATTCTGGTATAGGCATTGAGTTTGACTCTATGACTAGCGTAGGCACTGGGTTTGACTCAATGACTCCAGTGCAGGCATTGGGATTGACTCTATGACTCTGCTATATGCATTGGGTTTGACTGTATGTCTCTAGTGTAGGCATTGGGTTTGACTCTGTGACTCTAGTGGAGGCATTCGTTTTGACTGTATGACTCCAGTGTAGGCATTGGGTTTGGCTCTATGACTCCAGTGTAGGCATTGGGTTTGACACAGTGACTCTAGTGCGGGCATTGTGTTTGACACTATGACTCCGGTATAGGCTTTGGGTTTGACTCTATGACACTTGTGTCGGCATTGAGTTTGACTGTATGACTCCAGTGTAGGCATTGGATTTGACTCTATGACTCTCGTATAGGCATTGAGTTTGACTCTGTGACTAGTGTAGGCATTGGGTTTCACTCTGTGACTCGTGTAGGCATTGGGTTTGACTCTATGACTCCAGTGTAGGCATTGAGTTTGACTCTATGACTCTAGTGCGGGCATTGGGTTTGACTCTGTGACTCGTGTAGGCATTGGGTTTGACTCTATGACTCTGGTGTAGGCATTGTGATTGACTCTATGACTCTAGTGTAGGCATTGGGTTTGACTCTATGACCCTAGAGTAGGCATTGGATTTGACTCTGTGACTCTCATGCGGGCATTGGGTTTGACTCTATGACTCTTGTGTAGGCATTCGGTTTGACTCTATGACTCGAGTGTAGGCATTGAGTTTGACTGCATGACTCTGGTGTAGGCATTGGGTTTGACTCTATGACTCTAATGTAGGAATTGGGTTTGATTCTGTGACTGGTGTAGGCATTGGGTTTGACTCTATGACTAGTATAGGCATTGGAGTTTGACTCTGTGAGTCGTGTAGGCATTGGGTTTGACTCTATGACTCCAGTGTAGGCATTGAGTTTGACTCTATGACTCTAGTGTAGGCATTGGGTTTGACTCTGTGACTCTGGTGTAGGCATTGGGTTTGACTCTATGACTCTAGTGTAGGCATTGGGTTTGACTCTATGACTCTAGTGTAGGCATTGGGTTTGACTCTATGACTCTAGTGTAGGCATTGGGTTTGACTCTGTGACTCTAGTGTAGGCATTGGGTTTGACTCTATGACTCTAGTGTAGGCATTGTGTTTGACTCTATGACTTTTGTGTAGGCATTGAGTTTCACTCTATGATTCTGGTGCAGGCATTGTGTTTGACTCTATGACTCTAGTGTAGGCATTGGGTTTGACTCTGTGACTAGTGTAGGCATTGAGTTTGACTCTATGACTCTAGTGTAGGCATTGGGTTTGACTCTGTGACTCTAGTGGAGGCATTCGTTTTGACTGTATGACTCCAGTGTAGGCATTGGGTTTGGCTCTATGACTCCAGTGTAGGCATTGGGTTTGACTCTATGACTCTAGTGTAGGCATTGTGTTTGACTCTATGACTCTAGTGTAGGCATTGGGTTTGACTCTATGACTCTAGTGTAGGCATTGAGTTTGACTCTATGACTCTAGTGTAGGCATTGGGTTTGACTCTATGACTCTCGTGTAGGCATTGAGTTTGACTCTGTGACTAGTGTAGGCATTGGGTTTCACTCTGTGACTCGTGTAGGCATTGGGTTTGACTCTATGACTCCAGTGTAGGCATTGAGTTTGACTCTATGACTCAAGTGCAGGCATTGGGTTTGGCTCTGTGACTCGTGTAGGCATGGGTTTGACACTATGACTCTAGTGTAGGCATTGTGATTGACTCTATGACTCTAGTGTAGGCATTGGGTTTGACTCTATGACCCTAGAGTAGGCATTGGATTTGACTCTGTGACTCTCATGCGGGCATTGGGTTTGACTCTATGACTCTTGTGTAGGCATTCGGTTTGACTCTATGACTCGAGTGTAGGCATTGAGTTTGACTGCATGACTCTGGTGTAGGCATTGGGTTTGACTCTATGACTCTAATGTAGGAATTGGGTTTGACTCTGTGACTGGTGTAGGCATTGGGTTTGACTCTATGACTCTAGTGTAGGCATTGGGTTTGACTCTGTGACTAGTGTAGGCATTGGGTTTGACTCTATGACTCCAGTGTAGGCATTGAGTTTGATTCTATGACTCTAGTGTAGGCATTGGGTTTGACTCTGAGACTGGTGTAGGCATTGTGTTTGACTCTATGACTCTAGTGTAGGCATTGGGATTGACTCTATGACTCTAGTGTAGGCATTCGGTTTGACTCTATGAGTCTCGTTTAGGCATTGGATTTGACTCTGTGACTCTCGTGCGGGCATTGCGTTTGTTTCTATGACCCCAGTGTAGGCATTGTGTTTGACTCTATGACTCTGTTGTAGGCATTGGGTTTGACTCTATGACTCTGGTGCAGGCATTGTGTTTGACTCTATGACTTTAGTGTAGGCATTGGGTTTGACTCTGTGACTAGTGTAGGCATTGAGTTTGACTCTATGACTCTAGTGTAGGCATTGGGTTTGACTCTGTGACAAGTGTAGGTATTGGGTTTGACTCTATGACTCTAGTGTAGGCATTTGGTTTGACTCTGTGACTCTAGTGTAGGCATTGTGTTTGACTCTATGACTCTAGTGTAGGCATTGGGTTTGACTCTATGACTCTGTTGTAGGAATTGGGTTTGACTCTGAGACTGGTGTAGGGATTGGGTTTGACTCTATGACTCCATTGTAGGCATTAAGTTTGATTCTGTGACTCAAGTGTAGGCATTGGGTTTGGCTCTGTGACTCATGTAGGCTTTGGGTTTGACTCTATGACTCTAGTATAGGCATTGGGATTGACTCTATGACTCTAGTGTAGGCATTCGGTTTGAGTTCATGACTCGAGTGTAGACATTGGGTTTGACTCT
This sequence comes from Mobula hypostoma, assembly GCF_963921235.1. Classification (NCBI taxonomy): domain Eukaryota; kingdom Metazoa; phylum Chordata; class Chondrichthyes; order Myliobatiformes; family Myliobatidae; genus Mobula; species Mobula hypostoma. The sequence goes on from NC_086102.1 coordinate 102,345,082, forward strand.
GTGACTCTAGTGGAGGCATTCGGTTTGACTGTATGCCTCTAGTGTAGGCATTGGGTTTGACACTGTGACTCTCGTGTAGGCATTGCGTTTGACTCTATGACTCTAGTGTAGTCATTGGGTTTGACTCTGTGACTCTAGTGGAGGCATTCGTTTTGACTGTATGACTCCAGTGTAGGCATTGGGTTTGGCTCTATGACTCTTGTGTAGGTATTGAGTTTGACACATTGACTCTAGTGCGGGCATTGTGTTTGACACTATGTCTCCAGTATAGGCATTGGGTTTGACTCTATGACTCGTATAGGCATTGGAGTTTCACTCTGTGAGTCGTGTAGGCATTGGGTTTGACTCTGTGAGTCGTGTATGCATTGAGTTTCACTCTATGACTCTAGTGTAGGCATTGGGTTTGATTCTGTGACTAGTGTAGGCATTGGGTTTGACTCTATGACTCTAGTGTAGGCATTGGGTTTGACTCTATGACTCTAGTGTAGGCATTGGGTTTGACTCTATGACTATGACTCTAGTTTAGGCATTGGATTTGACTCTGTGACTCTCGTGCGGGCATTGCGTTTGACTCTATGACCCCAGTGTAGGCATTGTGTTTGACTCTATGACTTTTGTGTAGGCATTGAGTTTCACTCTATGATTCTGGTATAGGCATTGGGTTTGACTCTATGACTAGTATAGGCATTGGGTTTGACTCTATGACTCCAGTGTAGGCATTGGGTTTGACTCTATGACTCTGCTATATGCATTGGGTTTGACTGTATGTCTCTAGTGTAGGCATTGGATTTGGCTCTGTGACTAGTGTAGGCATTGAGTTTGACTCTATGACTCTAGTGTAGGCATTGGGTTTGACTCTGTGACAAGTGTAGGCATTGGGTTTGACTCTATGACTCTAGTGTAGGCATTGGGTTTGACTCTATGACTCCTGTGTAGGCATTGGGTTTGACTCTATGACTCTAGTGTAGGCATTGGGTTTGACTCTGTGACTGGTGTAGGCATTGGGTTTGACTCTATGACTCTAGTGTAGGCATTGGGTTTGACTCTATGACTCTAGTGTAGGCATTGGGTTTGACTCTATGACTCTAGTTTAGGCATTGGATTTGACTCTGTGACTCTTGTGCGGGCATTGCGTTTGACTCTATGACCCCAGTGTAGGCATTGTGTTTGACTCTATGACTTTTGTGTAGGCATTGAGTTTCACTCTATGATTCTTGTGCAGGCATTGGGTTTGACTCTATGACTAGTATACGCATTGGGTTTGACTCTATGTCTCCAGTGTCGGCATTGGGTTTGACTCTATGACTCTGGTATATGCATTGGGTTTGACTCTATGACTCTAGTGTAGGCATTGGGTTTGACTCTGTGACTAGTGTAGGCATTGAGTTTGACTCTATGACTCTAGTGTAGGCATTGGGTTTAACTCTGTGACAAGTGTAGGTATTGGGTTTGAATCTATGACTCTAGTGCAGGCATTTGGTTTGACTCTGTGACTCTAGTGTAGTCATTGGGTTTGACTCTGAGACTGGTGTAGGCATTGTGTTTGACTCTATGACTCTAGTGTAGGCATTCGGTTTGAGTTCCTGACTCTAGTGTAGGCATTGGGTTTGACTCTGTGACAAGTGTAGGGATTGTGTTTGACTCTACGACTCAAGTGTAGGCATTGGGTTTGACTCTATGAATCCTGTGTCGGCATTGAGTTTGACTCTATGACTCTAGTGTAGGAATTGGGTTTGACTCTATGACTAGTGTAGGCATTGAGTTTGACTCTATGACTCTAGTGTAGGCATTGGGTTTGACTCTGTGACAAGTGTAGGTATTGGGTTTGAATCTATGACTCTAGTGTAGGCATTGAGTTTCACTCTATGACTCAAGTGTAGGCATTGCGTTTGGCCCTGTGACTCGTGTAGGCTTGGGGTTTGCCTCTATGACTCTAGTGTAAGCATTGCGTTTGACTCTATGACCCCAGTGTAGGCATTGTGTTTGACTCTATGACTTTTGTGTAGGCATTGAGTTTCACTCTATGATTCTGGTATAGGCATTGGGTTTGACTCTATGACTAGTATAGGCATTGGGTTTGACTCTATGACTCCAGTGTAGGCATTGGGTTTGACTGTATGACTCTGCTATATGCATTGGGTTTGACTGTATGTCTCTAGTGTAGGCATTGGGTTTGACTCTGTGACTAGTGTAGGCATTGAGTTTGACTCTATGACTCTAGTGTAGGCATTGGGTTTGACTCTGTGACTCTAGTGGAGGCATTCGTTTTGACTGTATGACTCCAGTGTAGGCATTGGGTTTGGCTCTATGACTCCAGTGTAGGCATTGGGTTTGACACAGTGACTCTAGTGCGGGCATTGTGTTTGACACTATGACTCCGGTATAGGCATTGGGTTTGACTCTATGACACTTGTGTCGGCATTGAGTTTGACTGTATGACTCCAGTGTAGGCATTGGATTTGACTCTATGACTCTCGTATAGGCATTGAGTTTGACTCTGTGACTAGTGTAGGCATTGGGTTTCACTCTGTGACTCGTGTAGGCATTGGGTTTGACTCTATGACTCCAGTGTAGGCATTGAGTTTGACTCTATGACTCAAGTGCAGGCATTGGGTTTGGCTCTGTGACTCGTGTAGGCATGGGTTTGACACTATGACTCTAGTGTAGGCATTGGGATTGACTCTATGACTCTAGTGTAGGCATTGGGTTTGACTCTATGACCCTAGAGTAGGCATTGGATTTGACTCTGTGACTCTCATGCGGGCATTGGGTTTGACTCTATGACTCTTGTGTAGGCATTCGGTTTGACTCTATGACTCGAGTGTAGGCATTGAGTTTGACTGTATGACTCTGGTGTAGGCATTGGGTTTGACTCTATGACTCTAATGTAGGAATTGGGTTTGATTCTGTGACTGGTGTAGGCATTGGGTTTGACTCTATGACTAGTATAGGCATTGGAGTTTGACTCTGTGAGTCGTGTAGGCATTGGGTTTGACTCTATGACTCCAGTGTAGGCATTGAGTTTGATTCTATGACTCTAGTGTAGGCATTGGGTTTGACTCTGAGACTGGTGTAGGCATTGTGTTTGACTCTATGACTCTAGTGTAGGCATTGGGATTGACTCTATGACTCTAGTGTAGGCATTCGGTTTGACTCTATGAGTCTCGTTTAGGCATTGGATTTGACTCTGTGACTCTCGTGCGGGCATTGCGTTTGTTTCTATGACCCCAGTGTAGGCATTGTGTTTGACTCTATGACTTTTGTGTAGGCATTGAGTTTCACTCTATGATTCTGGTGCAGGCATTGTGTTTGACTCTATGACTCTAGTGTAGGCATTGGGTTTGACTCTGTGACTAGTGTAGGCATTGAGTTTGACTCTATGACTCTAGTGTAGGCATTGGGTTTGACTCTGTGACAAGTGTAGGCATTGGGTTTGACTCTATGACTCTAGTGTAGGCATTGGGTTTGACTCTGTGACTCTAGTGTAGGCATTGGGTTTGACTCTATGACTCTGGTGTAGGCATTGGGTTTGACTCTATGACTCTAGTGTAGGCATTGGGTTTGACTCTGTGACTGGTGTAGGCATTGGGTTTGACTCTATGACTCCATTGTAGGCATTAAGTTTGATTCTGTGACTCAAGTGTAGGCATTGGGTTTGGCTCTGTGACTCATGTAGGCATTGGGTTTGACTCTATGACTCTAGTGTAGGCATTGGGTTTGACTCTATGACTCTAGTGTAGGCATTGGGTTTGACTCTATGACTCGAGTTTAGGCATTGGGTTTCTCTCTGTGACTCTAGTGTCAGCATTGGGTTTGACTCTATGACTCAACTGTAGCCATTGGGTTTGACACTGTGACTCTCGTGTAGGCATTGCGTTTGACTCTATGACTCTAGTGTAGTCATTGGGTTTGACTCTGTGACTCTAGTGGAGGCATTCGTTTTGACTGTATGACTCCAGTGTAGGCATTGGGTTTGGCTCTATGACTCTTGTGTAGGTATTGAGTTTGACACATTGACTCTAGTGCGGGCATTGTGTTTGACACTATGTCTCCAGTATAGGCATTGGGTTTGACTCTATGACTCGTATAGGCATTGGAGTTTCACTCTGTGAGTCGTGTAGGCATTGGGTTTGACTCTGTGACTCCAGTGTAGGCATTGAGTTTCACTCTATGACTCAAGTGTAGGCATTGGGTTTGACTCTGTGACTAGTGTAGGCATTGGGTTTGACTCTATGACTCTAGTGTAGGCATTGGGTTTGACTCTATGACTCTAGTGTAGGCATTGGGTTTGACTCTATGACTCTAGTGTAGGCATTGGGTTTGACTCTGTGACTCTCGTGCGGGCATTGGGTTTGACTCTATGACTCTAGTGTAGGCATTGGGTTTGACTCTATGACTCTAGTGTATGCATTGAGTTTCACTCTATGACTCTAGTGTAGGCATTGGGTTTGACTCTATGACTAGTGTAGGCATTGGGTTTGACTCTGTGACTCGTGTCGGCATTGGGTTTGACTCTATGACTCTGGTGTAGGCATTGGGTTTGACTCTCTGACTCTCGTGTAGGCATTGGGTTTGACTCTGTGACAAGTGTAGGCATTGGGTTTGACTCTATGACTCTAGTGTAGGCATTGGGTTTGACTCTGTGACTCTAGTGTAGGCATTGTGTTTGACTCTATGACTCTAGTGTAGGCATTGGGTTTGACTCTATGACTCCTGTGTAGGCATTGGGTTTGACTCTATGACTCTAGTGTAGGCATTGGGTTTGACTCTGTGACTAGTGTAGGCATTGGGTTTGACTCTATGACTCTAGTGTAGGCATTGGGTTTGACTCTATGACTCTAGTGTAGGCATTCGGTTTGACTCTATGACTCTAGTTTAGGCATTGGATTTGACTCTGTGACTCTTGTGCGGGCATTGCGTTTGACTCTATGACCCCAGTGTAGGCATTGTGTTTGACTCTATGACTTTTGTGTAGGCATTGAGTTTCACTCTATGATTCTTGTGCAGGCATTGGGTTTGACTCTATGACTAGTATACGCATTGGGTTTGACTCTATGTCTCCAGTGTCGGCATTGGGTTTGACTCTATGACTCTGGTGTAGGCATTGGGTTTGACTCTATGACTCTAGTGTAGGCATTGGGTTTGACTCTGTGACTAGTGTAGGCATTGGGTTTGACTCTATGACTCTAGTGTAGGCATTGGGTTTGACTTTGTGACTAGTGTAGGCATTGGGTTTGACTCTATGACTCTAGTGTAGGCATTGGGTTTGACTCTGTGACTCTAGTGTAGGCATTGGGTTTGACTCTGTGACTGGTGTAGGCATTGGGTTTGACTCTATGACTCTAGTGTAGGCATTGGGATTGACTATATGACTCTAGTGTAGGCATTGGGTTTGACTCTGTGACAAGTGTAGGCATTGGGTTTGACTCTATGACTCAAGTGTAGGCATTGGGTTTCACTCTATGACTCCTGTGTAGGCATTGGGTTTAACTCTATGACTCTAGTGTAGGCATTGGGTTTGACTCTGTGACTGGTGTAGGCATTGGGTTTGACTCTATGACTCTAGTGTAGGCATTGGGTTTGACTCTATGACTCTAGTGTAGGCATTGGGTTTGACTCTATGACTCTAGTGTAGGCATTGGGTTTGACTCTGTGACTTGTGTAGGCATTGGGCTTGAATCTATGACCCCAGTGTAGGCATTGTGTTTGACTCTATGACTTTTGTGTAGGCATTGAGTTTCACTCTATGATTCTTGTGCAGGCATTGGGTTTGACTCTGTGACTAGTGTAGGCATTGGGTTTGACTCTATGACTCTAGTGTAGGCATTGGGTTTGACTCTATGACTCTAGTGTAGGCATTGGGTTTGACTCTATGACTCTAGTGTAGGCATTGGGTTTGACTCTGTGACTAGTGTAGGCATTGAGTTTGACTCTATGACTCTAGTGTAGGCATTGGGTTTGACTCTGTGACAAGTGTAGGTATTGGGTTTGACTCTATGACTCTAGTGTAGGCATTGAGTTTCACTCTATGACTCAAGTGTAGGCATTGCGTTTGGCCCTGTGACTCGTGTAGGCTTGGGGTTTGCCTCTATGACTCTAGTGTAAGCATTGCGTTTGACTCTATGACCCCAGTGTAGGCATTGTGTTTGACTCTATGACTTTTGTGTAGGCATTGAGTTTGACTCTATGACTCTAGTGTAGGCATTGGGTTTGACTCTATGACTAGTATAGGCATTGGGTTTGACTCTATGACTCCAGTGTAGGCATTGGGTTTGACTGTATGACTCTGCTATATGCATTGGGTTTGACTGTATGTCTCTAGTGTAGGCATTGGGTTTGACTCTGTGACTAGTGTAGGCATTGAGTTTGACTCTATGACTCTAGTGTAGGCATTGGGTTTGACTCTGTGACTCTAGTGGAGGCATTCGTTTTGACTGTATGACTCCAGTGTAGGCATTGGGTTTGGCTCTATGACTCCAGTGTAGGCATTGGGTTTGACACAGTGACTCTAGTGCGGGCATTGTGTTTGACACTATGACTCCGGTATAGGCATTGGGTTTGACTCTATGACACTTGTGTCGGCATTGAGTTTGACTGTATGACTCCAGTGTAGGCATTGGATTTGACTCTATGACTCTCGTATAGGCATTGAGTTTGACTCTGTGACTAGTGTAGGCATTGGGTTTCACTCTGTGACTCGTGTAGGCATTGGGTTTGACTCTATGACTCCAGTGTAGGCATTGAGTTTGACTCTATGACTCAAGTGCAGGCATTGGGTTTGGCTCTGTGACTCGTGTAGGCATGGGTTTGACACTATGACTCTAGTGTAGGCATTGGGTTTGATTCTATGACTCTCGTGTAGGCATTGGGTTTGACTCTATGACTCTAGTGTAGGCATTGGGTTTGACTCTGTGACTCTGGTGTGGGCATTGGGTTTGACTCTATGACTCTAGTGTAGGCATTGGGTTTGACTCTATGACTCTAGTGTAGGCATTGAGTTTGACTGTACGACTCTAGTGTAGGCATTGGGTTTGACTCTATGACTCTAGTGTAGGCATTGGGTTTGACTCTGTGACTGGTGTAGGCATTGGGTTTGACTCTATGACTCTAGTGTAGGCATTGGGTTTGACTCTGTGACTAGTGTAGGCATTGGGCTTGAATCTATGACTCCAGTGTCGGCATTGAGTTTGACTCTATGACTCTAGTGTAGGCATTGGGTTTGACTCTGTGACTGGTGTAGGCATTGTGTTTGACTCTATGACTCTAGTGTAGGCATTGGGATTGACTCTATGACTCTAGTGTAGGCATTCGGTTTGACTCTATGAGTCTCGTTTAGGCATTGGGTTTGACTCTGTGACTCTCGTGCGGGCATTGCGTTTGTTTCTATGACCCCAGTGTAGGCATTGTGTTTGACTCTATGACTTTTGTGTAGGCATTGAGTTTCACTCTATGATTCTGGTGCAGGCATTGTGTTTGACTCTATGACTCTAGTGTAGGCATTGGGTTTGACTCTGTGACTCTAGTGTAGGCATTGAGTTTGACTCTATGACTCTAGTGTAGGCATTGGGTTTGACTCTGTGACTAGTGTAGGCATTGGGTTTGACTCTATGACTCTAGTGTAGGCATTGGGTTTGACTCTGTGACTCTAGTGTAGGCATTGTGTTTGACTCTATGACTCTAGTGTAGGCATTGGGTTTGACTCTATGACTCTGTTGTAGGAATTGGGTTTGACTCTGAGACTGGTGTAGGGATTTTGTTTGACTCTATGACTCCATTGTAGGCATTGAGTTTGATTCTGTGACTCAAGTGTAGGCATTGGGTTTGGCTCTGTGACTCATGTAGGCTTTGGGTTTGACTCTATGACTCTAGTATAGGCATTGGGATTGACTCTATGACTCTAGTGTAGGCATTCGGTTTGAGTTCATGACTCGAGTGTAGGCATTGGGTTTGACTCTGTGACTCTAGTGGAGGCATTCGGTTTGACTGTATGCCTCTAGTGTAGGCATTGGGTTTGACACTGTGACTCTCGTGTAGGCATTGTGTTTGACTCTATGACTCTAGTGTAGTCATTGGGTTTGACTCTGTGACTCTAGTGTAGGCATTGTGTTTGACTCTATGACTCTAGTGTAGGCATTGGGTTTGGCTCTATGACTCTTGTGTAGGTATTGAGTTTGACACATTGACTCTAGTGCGGGCATTGTGTTTGACACTATGTCTCCAGTATAGGCATTGGGTTTGACTCTATGACACTTGTGTCGGCATTGAGTTTGACTGTATGACTCCAGTGTAGGCATTGGATTTGAGTCTATGACTCTCGTATAGGCATTGAGTTTGACTCTATGACTCAAGTGCAGGCATTGGGTTTGGCTCTGTGACTCGTGTAGGCATGGGTTTGACACTATGACTCTAGTGTAGGCATTGGGATTGACTCTATGACTCTAGTGTAGGCATTGGGTTTGACTCTATGATCCTAGTGTAGGCATTGGATTTGACTCTGTGACTCTCGTGCGGGTAATGGGTTTGACTCTATGACTCTAGTGTAGGCATTCGGTTTGACTCTGTGACTTGAGTGTAGGCATTGAGTTTGACTCTATGACTCTAGTGTAGGCATTGGGTTTGACTCTGTGACTAGTGTAGGCATTGAGTTTGACTCTATGACTCTAGTGTAGGCATTGGGTTTGACTCTGTGACAAGTGTAGGTATTGGATTTGACTCTATGACTCTAGTGTAGGCATTTGGTTTGACTCTGTGACTCTAGTGTAGGCATTGTGTTTGACTCTATGACTCTAGTGTAGGCATTGGGTTTGACTCTATGACTCTGTTGTAGGAATTCGGTTTGACTCTGAGACTGGTGTAGGCATTGGGTTTGACTCTATGACTCTAGTGTAGGCATTGAGTTTGACTCTATGATTCCAGTGTAGGCATTGCGTTTCACCCTATGACTCTACGGCAGTCTTTGGGTTTGACTCTATGACTCTAGTATAGGCATTGGGATTGACTCTATGACTCTAGTGTAGGCATTGAGTTTGACTCTATGACTCTGCTGTAGGCATTGGGTTTGACTCTATGACTCTAGTGTAGGCATTCGGTTTGAGTTCATGACTCGAGTGTAGGCATTGGGTTTGACTCTGTGACTCCAGTGTAGACATTGGGTTTGACTCTGTGACTCTAGTGTAGGCATTGGGTTTCACTCTATGACTCTAGTGTAGTCATTGGGTTTGACTCTGTGATTCTCTAGTGGTAGGCATTCGTTTTGACTGTATGACTCCAGTGTAGGCATTGGGTTTGGCTCTATGACTCTTGTGTAGGCTGTAGGCATTGGGTTTGACACAGTGACTCTAGTGGGGCATTGTGTTTGACACTATGACTCCGGTATAGGCATTGGGTTTGACTCTATGACACTTGTGTGGCATTGAGTTTGACTGTATGACTCCAGTGTAGGCATTGGATTTGAGTCTATGACTCTAGTGTAGGCATTTGAGTTTGACTCTGTGACTCTAGTGTAGGCATTGTGTTTGACTCTATGACTCTAGTGTAGGCATTGGGTTTGACTCTATGACTCCAGTGTAGGCATTGAGTTTGACTCTATGACTCAAGTGCAGGCATTGGGTTTGGCTCTGTGACTCGTGTAGGCATGGGTTTGACACTATGACTCTAGTGTAGGCATTGGGATTGACTCTATGACTCTAGTGTAGGCATTGGGTTTGACTCTATGACCCTAGAGTAGGCATTGGATTTGACTCTGTGACTCTCATGCGGGCATTGGGTTTGACTCTATGACTCTTGTGTAGGCATTCGGTTTGACTCTATGACTCGAGTGTAGGCATTGAGTTTGACTGTATGACTCTGGTGTAGGCATTGGGTTTGACTCTATGACTCTAATTTGGAATTGGGTTTGATTCTGTGACTGGTGTAGGCATTGGGTTTGACTCTATGACTCCAGTGTAGGCATTGAGTTTGATTCTATGACTCAAGTGTAGGCATTGGGTTGGCTCTGTGACTCGTGTAGGCTCTGTGTTTGACTCTGTGACTCTAGTGTAGGCATTGGGATTGACTCTATGACTCTAGTGTAGGCATTGAGTTTGACTCTATGACTCTGGTGTAGGCATTGGGCTTGACTCTATGACTCTAGTGCAGGCATTGGGTTTGACTCTATGACTAGTGTAGGCATTGGGTTTGACTCTGTGAGTCGTGTAGGCATTGGCTTTGACTCTGTGACTCCAGTGTAGGCATTGGGTTTGACTCTATGACTAGTATAGGCATTGGAGTTTTACTCTGTGAGTCGTGTAGGCATTGGGTTTGACTCTATGACTCCAGTGTAGGCATTGAGTTTGATTCTATGACTCTAGTGTAGGCATTGGGTTTGACTCTGAGACTGGTGTAGGCATTGTGTTTGACTCTATGACTCTAGTGTAGGCATTGGGATTGACTCTATGACTCTAGTGTAGGCATTCGGTTTGACTCTATGAGTCTCGTTTAGGCATTGGATTTGACTCTGTGACTCTCGTGCGGGCATTGCGTTTGTTTCTATGACCCCAGTGTAGGCATTGTGTTTGACTCTATGACTTTTGTGTAGGCATTGAGTTTCACTCTATGATTCTGGTGCAGGCATTGTGTTTGACTCTATGACTCTAGTGTAGGCATTGGGTTTGACTCTGTGACTAGTGTAGGCATTGAGTTTGACTCTATGACTCTAGTGTAGGCATTGGGTTTGACTCTGTGACAAGTGTAGGTATTGGGTTTGACTCTATGACTCTAGTGTAGGCATTTGGTTTGACTCTGTGACTCTAGTGTAGGCATTGTGTTTGACTCTATGACTCTAGTGTAGGCATTGGGTTTGACTCTATGACTCTGTTGTAGGAATTGGGTTTGACTCTGAGACTGGTGTAGGGATTGGGTTTGACTCTATGACTCCATTGTAGGCATTGAGTTTGATTCTGTGACTCAAGTGTAGGCATTGGGTTTGGCTCTGTGACTCATGTAGGCTTTGGGTTTGACTCTATGACTCTAGTATAGGCATTGGGATTGACTCTATGACTCTAGTGTAGGCATTCGGTTTGAGTTCATGACTCGAGTGTAGGCATTGGGTTTGACTCTGTGACTCTAGTGGAGGCATTCGGTTTGACTGTATGCCTCTAGTGTAGGCATTGGGTTTGACACTGTGACTCTCGTGTAGGCATTGCGTTTGACTCTATGACTCTAGTGTAGTCATTGGGTTTGACTCTGTGACTCTAGTGGAGGCATTCGTTTTGACTGTATGACTCCAGTGTAGGCATTGGGTTTGGCTCTATGACTCTTGTGTAGGTATTGGGTTTGACACATTGACTCTAGTGCGGGCATTGTGTTTGACACTATGTCTCCAGTATAGGCATTGGGTTTGACTCTATGACACTTGTGTCGGCATTGAGTTTGACTGTATGACTCCAGTGTAGGCATTGGATTTGAGTCTATGACTCTCGTATAGGCATTGAGTTTGACTCTATGACTCAAGTGCAGGCATTGGGTTTGGCTCTGTGACTCGTGTAGGCATGGGTTTGACACTATGACTCTAGTGTAGGCATTGGGATTGACTCTATGACTCTAGTGTAGGCATTGGGTTTGACTCTATGATCCTAGTGTAGGCATTGGATTTGACTCTGTGACTCTCGTGCGGGTAATGGGTTTGACTCTATGACTCTAGTGTAGGCATTCGGTTTGACTCTGTGACTCGAGTGTAGGCATTGAGTTTGACTCTATGACTCTAGTGTAGGCATTGGGTTTGACTCTGTGACTAGTGTAGGCATTGAGTTTGACTCTATGACTCTAGTGTAGGCATTGGGTTTGACTCTGTGACAAGTGTAGGTATTGGGTTTGACTCTATGACTCTAGTGTAGGCATTTGGTTTGACTCTGTGACTCTAGTGTAGGCATTGTGTTTGACTCTATGACTCTAGTGTAGGCATTGGGTTTGACTCTATGACTCTGTTGTAGGAATTGGGTTTGACTCTGAGACTGGTGTAGGCATTGGGTTTGACTCTATGACTCCATTGTAGGCATTGAGTTTGATTCTATGACTCAAGTGTAGGCATTGGGTTTGGCTCTGTGACTCATGTAGGCTTTGGGTTTGACTCTATGACTCTAGTATAGGCATTGGGATTGACTCTATGACTCTAGTGTAGGCATTGAGTTTGACTCTATGACTCTGCTGTAGGCATTGGGTTTGACTCTATGACTCTAGTGTAGGCATTCGGTTTGAGTTCATGACTCGAGTGTAGGCATTGGGTTTGACTCTGTGACTCTAGTGGAGGCATTCGGTTTGACTGTATGCCTCTAGTGTAGGCATTGCGTTTGACTCTATGACTCTAGTGTAGTCATTGGGTTTGACTCTGTGACTCTAGTGGAGGCATTCGTTTTGACTGTATGACTCCAGTGTAGGCATTGGGTTTGGCTCTATGACTCTTGTGTAGGCATTAGGTTTGACACAGTGACTCTAGTGCGGGCATTGTGTTTGACACTATGACTCCGGTATAGGCATTGGGTTTGACTCTATGACACTTGTGTCGGCATTGAGTTTGACTGTATGACTCCAGTGTAGGCATTGGATTTGACTCTATGACTCCAGTGGAGGCATTGGGTTTGACTCTATGACTCTAGTGTAGGCATTGGGTTTCACTCTGTGACTCGTGTAGGCATTGGGTTTGACTCTATGACTCCAGTGTAGGCATTGAGTTTGACTCTATGACTCAAGTGCAGGCATTGGGTTTGGCTCTGTGACTCGTGTAGGCATGGGTTTGACACTATCACTCTAGTGTAGGCATTGGGATTGACTCTATGACTCTAGTGTAGGCATTGGGTTTGACTCTATGACCCTAGTGTAGGCATTGAATTTGACTCTGTGACTCTCGTGCGGGCATTGGGTTTGACTCTATGACTCTAGTGTAGGCATTCGGTTTGACTCTATGACTCGAGTGTAGGCATTGAATTTGACTGTATGACTCTGGTGTAGGCATTGGGTTTGACTCTATGACTCTAATTTGGAATTGGGTTTGATTCTGTGACTGGTGTAGGCATTGGGTTTGACTCTATGACTCCAGTGTAGGCATTGAGTTTGATTCTATGACTCAAGTGTAGGCATTGGGTTGGCTCTGTGACTCGTGTAGGCTCTGTGTTTGACTCTGTGACTCTAGTGTAGGCATTGGGATTGACTCTATGACTCTAGTGTAGGCATTGAGTTTGACTCTATGACTCTGGTGTAGGCATTGGGCTTGACTCTATGACTCTAGTGCAGGCATTGGGTTTGACTCTATGACTAGTATAGGCATTGGAGTTTGACTCTGTGAGTCGTGTAGGCATTGGCTTTGACTCTGTGACTCCAGTGTAGGCATTGGGTTTGACTCTATGACTAGTATAGGCATTGGAGTTTTACTCTGTGAGTCGTATAGGCATTGGGTTTGACTCTATGACTCCTGTGTAGGCATTGAGTTTGAATCTATGACTCAAGTGTAGGCATTGGGTTTGGCTCTGTGACTCTAGTGTATGCATTGGGATTGACTCTATGACTCTAGTGTAGGCATTGGGTTTGACTCTATGACTCCAGTGGAGGCATTGGGTTTGACTCTATGACTCTAGTGTAGGCATTGGGTTTGACTCTGTGATTCTAGTGTAGGCAATGGATTTGAGTCTATGACTCTGGTGTAGGCATTGTGTTTCACTCTGTGACTCTAGTGTAGGCATTGTGTTTGACTCTATGACTCGTATAGGCATTGGAGTTTCACTCTGTGAGTCGTGTAGGCATTGGGTTTGACTCTGTGACTCCAGTGTAGGCATTGAGTTTCACTCTATGACTCAAGTGTAGGCATTGGGTTTGGCCCTGTGACTCGTGTAGGCTTGGGGTTTGCCTCTATGACTCTAGTGTAAGCATTGGGATTGACTCTATGACTCTAGTGTAGGCATTGGGTTTGACTCTATGACTCTAGTTTAGGCATTGGATTTGACTCTGTGACTCTCGTGCGGGCATTGCGTTTGACTCTATGACCCCAGTGTAGGCATTGTGTTTGACTCTATGACTTTTGTGTAGGCATTGAGTTTCACTCTATGATTCTGGTATAGGCATTGGGTTTGACTCTATGACTAGTATAGGCATTGGGTTTGACTCTATGACTCCAGTGTAGGCATTGGGTTTGACTCTATGACTCTGCTATATGCATTGGGTTTGACTGTATGTCTCTAGTGTAGGCATTGGATTTGGCTCTGTGACTAGTGTAGGCATTGAGTTTGACTCTATGACTCTAGTGTAGGCATTGGGTTTGACTCTGTGACAAGTGTAGGGATTGGGTTTGACTCTACGACTCTAGTGTATTCATTGGGTTTGACTCTATGACTCCTGTGTAGGCATTGGGTTTGACTCTATGACTCTAGTGTAGGAATTGGGTTTGACTCTGAGACTGGTTTAGGCATTGTGTTTGACTCTATGACTCTAGTGCAGGCATTGGGATTGACTCTATGACTCTAGTGTAGGCATTCGGTTTGACTCTATGACTCTAGTTTAGGCATTGGATTTGACTCTGTGACTCTTGTGCGGGCATTGCGTTTGACTCTATGACCCCAGTGTAGGCATTGTGTTTGACTCTATGACTTTTGTGTAGGCATTGAGTTTCACTCTATGATTCTTGTGCAGGCATTGGGTTTGACTCTATGACTAGTATACGCATTGGGTTTGACTCTATGTCTCCAGTGTCGGCATTGGGTTTGACTCTATGACTCTGGTATATGCATTGGGTTTGAATCTATGACTCTAGTGTAGGCATTGGGTTTGACTCTGTGACTAGTGTAGGCATTGAGTTTGACTCTATGACTCTAGTGTAGGCATTGGGTTTGACTCTGTGACAAGTGTAGGTATTGGGTTTGAATCTATGACTCGAGTGTAGGCATTTGGTTTGACTCTGTGACTCTAGTGTAGTCATTGTGTTTGACTCTATGACTCTAGTGTAGGCATTGGGTTTGACTCTATGACTCTAGTGTAGGAATTGGGTTTGACTCTGAGACTGGTGTAGGCATTGTGTTTGACTCTATGACTCTAGTGTAGGCATTCGGTTTGAGTTCCTGACTCTAGTGTAGGCATTGGGTTTGACTCTGTGACAAGTGTCGGGATTGGGTTTGACTCTACGACTCAAGTGTAGGCATTGGGTTTGACTCTATGACTCCTGTGTCGGCATTGGGTTTGACTCTATGACTCTAGTGTAGGAATTGGGTTTGACTCTGAGACTGGTTTAGGCATTGTGTTTGACTCCATGACTCTAGTGCAGGCATTGGGATTGACTCTATGACTCTAGTGTAGGCATTCGGTTTGACTCTATGACTCTAGTTTAGGCATTGGATTTGACTCTGTGACTCTTGTGCGGGCATTGCGTTTGACTCTATGACCCCAGTGTAGGCATTGTGTTTGACTCTATGACTTTTGTGTAGGCATTGAGTTTCACTCTATGATTCTTGTGCAGGCATTGGGTTTGACTCTATGACTAGTATACGCATTGGGTTTGACTCTATGACTCCAGTGTCGGCATTGGGTTTGACTCTATGACTCTGGTATATGCATTGGGTTTGACACTATGACCCTAGTGTAGGCATTGGGTTTGACTCTGTGACTAGTGTAGGCATTGAGTTTGACTCTATGACTCTAGTGTAGGCATTGGGTTTGACTCTGTGACAAGTGTAGGTATTGGGTTTGAATCTATGACTCTAGTGTAGGCATTGAGTTTCACTCTATGACTCAAGTGTAGGCATTGGGTTTGGCCCTGTGACTCGTGTAGGCTTGGGGTTTGCCTCTATGACTCTAGTGTAAGCATTGGGATTGACTCTATGACTCTAGTTTAGGCATTGGGTTTGACTCTGTGACTCTCGTGCGGGCATTGCGTTTGACTCTATGACCCCAGTGTAGGCATTGTGTTTGACTCTATTACTTTTGTGTAGGCATTGAGTTTCACTCTATGATTCTGGTATAGGCATTGGGTTTGACTCTATGACTAGTATAGGCATTGGGTTTGACTCTATGACTCCAGTGTAGGCATTGGGTTTGACTCTATGACTCTGCTATATGCATTGGGTTTGACTGTATGTCTCTAGTGTAGGCATTGGGTTTGACTCTGTGACTAGTGTAGGCATTGAGTTTGAGTCTATGACTCTAGTCTAGGCATTGGGTTTGACTCTGTGACAAGTGTAGGGATTGGGTTTGACTCTACGACTCTAGTGTAGGCATTGGGTTTGACTCTATGACTCCTGTGTAGGCATTGGGTTTGACTCTATGACTCTAGTGTAGGAATTGGGTTTGACTCTGAGACTGGTTTAGGCATTGTGTTTGACTCTATGACTCTAGTGCAGGCATTGGGATTGACTCTATGACTCTAGTGTAGGCATTCGGTTTGACTCTATGACTCTAGTTTAGGCATTGGATTTGACTCTGTGACTCTTGTGCGGGCATTGCGTTTGACTCTATGACCCAAGTGTAGGCATTGTGTTTGACTCTATGACTTTTGTGTAGGCATTGAGTTTCACTCTATGATTCTTGTGCAGGCATTGGGTTTGACTCTATGACTAGTATACGCATTGGGTTTGACTCTATGTCTCCAGTGTCGGCATTGGGTTTGACTCTATGACTCTGGTATATGCATTGGGTTTGAATCTATGACTCTAGTGTAGGCATTGGGTTTGACTCTGTGACTAGTGTAGGCATTGAGTTTGACTCTATGACTCTAGTGTAGTCATTGGGTTTGACTCTGTGACAAGTGTAGGTATTGGGTTTGAATCTATGACTCTAGTGTAGGCATTTGGTTTGACTCTGTGACTCTAGTGTAGTCATTGTGTTTGACTCTATGACTCTAGTGTAGGCATTGGGTTTGACTCTATGACTCTGGTGTAGGAATTGGGTTTGACTCTGAGACTGGTGTAGGCATTGTGTTTGACTCTATGACTCTAGTGTAGGCATTCGGTTTGAGTTCATGACTCGAGTGTAGGCATTGGGTTTGACACTGTGACTCTCGTCCAGGCATTGCGTTTGACTCTATGACTCTAGTGTAGTCATTGGGTTTGACTCTGTGACTCTAGTGGAGGAATTCGTTTTGACTCTATGACTCCAGTGTAGGCATTGGGTTTGGCTCTATGACTCTAGTGTAGGCATTGGGTTTGACACAGTGACTCTAGTGCGGGCATTGTGTTTGACACTATGACTCCGGTATAGGCATTGGGTTTGACTCTATGACACTTGTGTCGGCATTGAGTTTGACTGTATGACTCCAGTGTAGGCATTGGATTTGACTCTATGACTCTCGTATAGGCATTGAGTTTGACTCTGTGACTAGTGTAGGCATTGGGTTTCACTCTGTGACTCATGTAGGCATTGGGTTTGACTCTATGACTCCAGTGTAGGCATTGAGTTTGACTCTATGACTCAAGTGCAGGCATTGGGTTTGGCTCTGTGACTCGTGTAGGCATGGGTTTGACACTATGACTCTAGTGTAGGCATTGGGATTGACTCTATGACTCTAGTGTTGGCATTGGGTTTGACTCTATGATCCTAGTGTAGGCATTTGATTTGACTCTGTGACTCTCGTGCGGGCAATGGGTTTGACTCTGTGACTCGAGTGTAGGCATTGAGTTTGACTGTATGACTCTACTGTAGGCATTGGGTTTGACTCTATGACTCTAGTGTAGGCATTGGGTTTGACTCTATAACTCTACTGTAGGCATTGAGTTTGACTCTGTGACTAGTGTAGGCATTGGATTTGACTCTGTAACAAGTGCAGGCATTGGGCTTGACTCTATGACTCTAGTGTAGGCATTGGGTTTGACTCTATGACTCTAGTGTAGGCATTGTGTTTCACTCTATGACTCCAGTGTAGGCATTGGGTTTGACTCTATGACTAGTATAGGCATTGGAGTTTTACTCTGTGAGTCGTATAGGCATTGGGTTTGACTCTATGACTCCTGTGTAGGCATTGAGTTTGAATCTATGACTCAAGTGTAGGCATTGGGTTTGGCTCTGTGACTCGTGTAGGCTTTCGGTTTGACTCTGTGACTCTAGTGTAGGCATTGGGTTTGACTCTGTGATTCTCGTGTAGGCAATGGATTTGAGTCTATGACTCTGGTGTAGGCATTGTGTTTCACTCTGTGACTCTAGTGTAGGCATTGTGTTTGACTCTATGACTCGTATAGTCATTGGAATTTCACTCTGTGAGTCGTGTAGGCATTGGGTTTGACTCTGTGACTCCAGTGTAGGCATTAAGTTTGACTCTATGACTCAAGTGTAGGCATTGGGTTTGGCCCTGTGACTCGTGTAGGCTTGGGGTTTGCCTCTATGACTCTAGTGTAAGCATTGGGATTGACTCTATGACTCTAGTGTAGGCATTGGGTTTGACTGTATGACTCTAGTTTAGGCATTGGATTTGACTCCGTGACTCTCGTGCGGGCATTGCGTTTGACTCTATGACCCCAGTGTAGGCATTGTGTTTGACTCTATGACTTTTGTGTAGGCATTGAGTTTCACTCTATGATTCTGGTGTAGGCATTGGGTTTGACTCTATGACTAATATAGGCATTGGGTTTGACTCTATGACTCCAGTGTAGGCATTGGGTTTGACTCTATGACTCTGCTATATGCTTTGGGTTTGACTGTATGACTCTAGTGCAGGCATTGGGTTTGACTCTGTGACTAGTGTAGGCATTGAGTTTGACTCTGTGATAAGTGTAGGTATTGGGTTTGACTCTATGACTCTAGTGTAGGCATTGGGTTTGACTCTATGACTCTAGTGTAGGCATTGGGTTTGACTCTGTGACAAGTGTAGGTATTGGGTTTGACTCTATGACTCCTGTGTAGGCATTGGGTTTGTCTCTATGACTCTAGTGTAGGCATTGAGTTTGACTCCATGACTCTGGTGTAGGCATTGGGTTTGACTCGATGACTCTGGTGTAGGCATTGGGTTTGACTCTATGACTCTAGTGTAGGCAATGGGATTGACTCTATGACTCTATTGTAGGCATTGGGTTTGACTCTATGACACTAGTATAGGCATTGGATTTGACTCTGTGACTCTCGTGCGGGCATTGGGTTTGACTCTACGACCCCAGTGTAAGCATTGGGTTTGACTGTATGACTTTAGTGTAGGCATTGAGTTTGACTCTATGACTCTCGTGTAGGCATTGGGTTTGACTCTATGACTCTGGTATAGGCATTGGGTTTGACTGTATGACTCTAGTGTAGGCATTGGGTTTGACTCTGAGACAAGCGTAGGCATTGGGTTTGACTCTATGACTCCAGTGTAGGCATTGGGTTTGACTCTATGACTCTTGTGTAGGGATTGGGTTTGACTCTATGACTCGAGTGTAGGTATTGGGTTTGACTCTGTGACTCTGGTGCGGGCATTGGGTTTGACTCTATGACTCCTGCGTAGGCATTGGGTTTGACTCTATGACTCTAGTGTAGGATTTGGGTTTGACTCTGTGACTGGTGTAGGCATTGGGTTTGACTCTGTGACTCTAGTGTAGGCATTGGGTTTGACTGTATGCCTCCAGTGTATGCATTGTGTTTGACTCTGTGAATCTCGTGTAGGCATTTGGTTTGACTCTATGACTCTAGTGTAGTCATTGGGTTTGACTCTGTGACTCCTGTGGAGGCATTCGGTTTGACTCTATGACACCAGTGTCGGCATTGAGTTTGACTCTATGACTCTAGTGTAGGCATTGGGTTTGACTCTATGACTCTACTGTAGGAATTGGGTTTGACTCTATGACTCTAGTGTAGGCATTGGGTTTGACTCTATGACTCTACTGTAGGCATTGAGTTTGACTCTGTGACTAGTGTAGGCATTGGATTTGACTCTATGACTCTAGTGTAGGCATTGGGTTTGACTCTGTGACAAGTGTAGGTATTGGGTTTGACTCTATGACTCTAGTGTAGGCATTGGGTTTGACTCTGTGACAAGTGTAGGTATTGGGTTTGACTCTATGACTCCAGTGTAGGCATTGGGTTTGACTCTATGACTCTGCTATATGCATTGGGTTTGACTGTATGTCTCTAGTGTAGGCATTGGGTTTGACTCTGTGACTAGTGTAGGCATTGAGTTTGACTCTATGACTCTAGTGTAGGCATTGGGTTTGACTCTGTGACAAGTGTAGGTATTGGGTTTGACTCTATGACTCTAGTGTAGGCATTGGGTTTGACTCTGTGACAAGTGTAGGTATTGGGTTTGACTCTATGACTCCAGTGTAGGCATTGGGTTTGACTCTATGACTCTGCTATATGCATTGGGTTTGACTGTATGTCTCTAGTGTAGGCATTGGGTTTGACTCTGTGACTAGTGTCGGCATTGAGTTTGACTCTATGACTCTAGTGTAGGCATTGGGTTTGACTCTGTGACAAGTTTAGGGATTGGGTTTGACTCTACGACTCTAGTGTAGGCATTGGGTTTGACTCTATGACTCCTGTGTAGGTATTGGGTTTGACTCTATGACTCTAGTGTAGGAATTGGGTTTGACTCTGAGACTGGTTTAGGCATTGTGTTTGACTCTATGACTCTGGTGCAGGCATTGGGATTGACTCTATGACTCTAGTGTAGGCATTCGGTTTGACTCTATGACTCTAGTTTAGGCATTGGATTTGACTCTGTGACTCTTGTGCGGGCATTGCGTTTGACTCTATGACCCCAGTGTAGGCATTGTGTTTGACTCTATGACTTTTGTGTAGGCATTGAGTTTCACTCTATGATTCTTGTGCAGGCATTGGGTTTGACTCTATGACTAGTATACGCATTGGGTTTGACTCTATGTCTCCAGTGTCGGCATTGGGTTTGACTCTATGACTCTGGTATATGCATTGGGTTTGAATCTATGACTCTAGTGTAGGCATTGGGTTTGACTCTGTGACTAGTGTAGGCATTGAGTTTGACTCTATGACTCTAGTGTAGGCATTGGGTTTGACTCTGTGACAAGTGTAGGTATTGGGTTTGAATCTATGACTCTAGTGTAGGCATTTGGTTTGACTCTATGACTCTAGTGTAGTCATTGTGTTTGACTCTATGACTCTAGTGTAGGCATTGGGTTTGACTCTATGACTCTGGTGTAGGAATTGGGTTTGACTCTGAGACTGGTGTAGGCATTGTGTTTGACTCTATGACTCTAGTGTAGGCATTCGGTTTGAGTTCATGACTCGAGTGTAGGCATTGGGTTTGACACTGTGACTCTCGTCTAGGCATTGCGTTTGACTCTATGACTCTAGTGTAGTCATTGGGTTTGACTCTGTGACTCTAGTGGAGGAATTCGTTTTGACTCTATGACTCCAGTGTAGGCATTGGGTTTGGCTCTATGACTCTAGTGTAGGCATTGGGTTTGACACAGTGACTCTAGTGCGGGCATTGTGTTTGACACTATGACTCCGGTATAGGCATTGGGTTTGACTCTATGACACTTGTGTCGGCATTGAGTTTGACTGTATGACTCCAGTGTAGGCATTGGATTTGACTCTATGACTCTCGTATAGGCATTGAGTTTGACTCTGTGACTAGTGTAGGCATTGGGTTTCACTCTGTGACTCCAGTGTAGGCATTGGGTTTGACTCTATGACTCCAGTGTAGGCATTGAGTTTGACTCTATGACTCAAGTGCAGGCATTGGGTTTGGCTCTGTGACTCGTGTAGGCATGGGTTTGACACTATGACTCTAGTGTAGGCATTGGGATTGACTCTATGACTCTAGTGTTGGCATTGGGTTTGACTCTATGATCCTAGTGTAGGCATTGGATTTGACTCTGTGACTCTCGTGCGGGCAATGGGTTTGACTCTATGACTCTAGTGTAGGCATTCGGTTTGACTCTGTGACTCGAGTGTAGGCATTGAGTTTGACTGTATGACTCTACTGTAGGCATTGGGTTTGACTCTATGACTCTAGTGTAGGCATTGGGTTTGACTCTATAACTCTACTGTAGGCATTGAGTTTGACTCTGTGACTAGTGTAGGCATTGGATTTGACTCTGTAACAAGTGCAGGCATTGGGCTTGACTCTATGACTCTAGTGTAGGCATTGGGTTTGACTCTATGACTCTAGTGTAGGCATTGTGTTTCACTCTATGACTCCAGTGTAGGCATTGGGTTTGACTCTATGACTAGTATAGGCATTGGAGTTTTACTCTGTGAGACGTATAGGCATTGGGTTTGACTCTATGACTCCTGTGTAGGCATTGAGTTTGAATCTATGACTCAAGTGTAGGCATTGGGTTTGGCTCTGTGACTCGTGTAGGCTTTCGGTTTGACTCTGTGACTCTAGTGTAGGCATTGGGTTTGACTCTGTGATTCTCGTGTAGGCAATGGATTTGAGTCTATGACTCTGGTGTAGGCATTGTGTTTCACTCTGTGACTCTAGTGTAGGCATTGTGTTTGACTCTGTGACAAGTGTAGGTATTGGGTTTGACTCTATGACTCCTGTGTAGGCATTGGGTTTGTCTCTATGACTCTAGTGTAGGCATTGAGTTTGACTCCATGACTCTGGTGTAGGCATTGGGTTTCACTCTATGACTAGTATACGCATTGGGTTTGACTCTATGTCTCCAGTGTCGGCATTGGGTTTGACTCTATGACTCTGGTATATGCATTGGGTTTGACTCTATGACTCTAGTGTAGGCATTGGGTTTGACTCTGTGACTCTAGTGTAGGCATTGGGTTTGACTCTATGACTCTAGTGTAGGCATTGGGTTTGACTCTGTGACTAGTGTAGGCATTGGGTTTGACTCTATGACTCTAGTGTAGGCATTGGGTTTGACTCTATGACTCTAGTGTAGGCATTGGGTTTGACTCTATGACTCTAGTGTAGGCATTGGGTTTGACTCTATGACTCTGGTGTAGGAATTGGGTTTGACTCTGAGACTGGTGTAGGCATTGTGTTTGACTCTATGACTCTAGTGTAGGCATTCGGTTTGAGTTCATGACTCGAGTGTAGGCATTGGGTTTGACACTGTGACTCTCGTCTAGGCATTGCGTTTGACTCTATGACTCTAGTGTAGTCATTGGGTTTGACTCTGTGACTCTAGTGTAGGCATTGGGTTTCACTCTATGACTCTAGTGTAGGCATTGGGTTTCACTCTATGACTCTAGTGTAGGCATTGGGTTTGACACAGTGACTCTAGTGCGGGCATTGTGTTTGACACTATGACTCCGGTATAGGCATTGGGTTTGACTCTATGACTCTTGTGTAGGCATTGGGTTTGACTCTATGACTCCAGTGTAGGCATTGGGTTTGACTCTATGACTCTAGTGTAGACATTGGGTTTGACTCTTTGACTCTAGTGTAGGCATTGGGTTTCACTCTGTGACTCTAGTGTAGGCATTGGGTTTGACTCTATGACTCCAGTGTAGGCATTGAGTTTGACTCTATGACTCAAGTGCAGGCATTGGGTTTGGCTCTGTGACTCGTGTAGGCATGGGTTTGACACTATGACTCTAGTGTAGGCATTGGGATTGACTCTATGACTCTAGTGTTGGCATTGGGTTTGACTCTATGATCCTAGTGTAGGCATTGGATTTGACTCTGTGACTCTCGTGCGGGCAATGGGTTTGACTCTATGACTCTAGTGTAGGCATTCGGTTTGACTCTGTGACTCGAGTGTAGGCATTGAGTTTGACTGTATGACTCTACTGTAGGCATTGGGTTTGACTCTATGACTCTAGTGTAGGCATTGGGTTTGACTCTATAACTCTACTGTAGGCATTGAGTTTGACTCTGTGACTAGTGTAGGCATTGGATTTGACTCTGTAACAAGTGCAGGCATTGGGCTTGACTCTATGACTCTAGTGTAGGCATTGGGTTTGACTCTATGACTCTAGTGTAGGCATTGTGTTTCACTCTATGACTCCAGTGTAGGCATTGGGTTTGACTCTATGACTAGTATAGGCATTGGAGTTTTACTCTGTGAGACGTATAGGCATTGGGTTTGACTCTATGACTCCTGTGTAGGCATTGAGTTTGAATCTATGACTCAAGTGTAGGCATTGGGTTTGGCTCTGTGACTCGTGTAGGCTTTCGGTTTGACTCTGTGACTCTAGTGTAGGCATTGGGTTTGACTCTGTGATTCTCGTGTAGGCATTGGGTTTGACTCTATGACTCTCGTGTAGGCATTGTGTTTGACTCTGTGACTCTAGTGTAGGCATTGTGTTTGACTCTGTGACAAGTGTAGGTATTGGGTTTGACTCTATGACTCCTGTGTAGGCATTGGGTTTGTCTCTATGACTCTAGTGTAGGCATTGAGTTTGACTCCATGACTCTGGTGTAGGCATTGGGTTTGACTCGATGACTCTGGTGTAGGCATTGGGTTTGACTCTATGACTCTAGTGTAGGCAATGGGATTGACTCTATGACTCTAGTGTAGGCATTGGGTTTGACTCTATGACACTAGTATAGGCATTGGATTTGACTCTGTGACTCTCGTGCGGGCATTGGGTTTGACTCTACGACCCCAGTGTAAGCATTGGGTTTGACTCTATGACTTTAGTGTAGGCATTGAGTTTGACTCTATGACTCTCGTGTAGGTATTGGATGTGACTTACGAATCTAGTGTAGGCATTGGGTTTGACTCTGTGACTAGCGCAGGCATTGGGTTTGACTCTATGACTCTAGTGTCGGCATTGGGTTTGACTCTATGACTCTCGTGTAGGCATTGGGTTTGACTCTATGACTCTGGTATAGGCATTGGGTTTGACTGTATGACTCTAGTGTAGGCATTGGGTTTGACTCTGAGACAAGCGTAGGCATTGGGTTTGACTCTATGACTCCAGTGTAGGGATTGGGTTTGACTCTATGACTCGAGTGTAGGTATTGGGTTTGACTCTGTGACTCTAGTGCGGGCATTGGGTTTGACTCTATGACTCCTGCGTAGGCATTGGGTTTGACTCTATGACTCTAGTGTAGGATTTGGGTTTGACTCTGTGACTGGTGTAGGCATTGGGTTTGACTCTGTGACTCTAGTGTAGGCATTGGGTTTGACTGTATGCCTCCAGTGTATGCATTGTGTTTGACTCTGTGAATCTCGTGTAGGCATTTGGTTTGACTCTATGACTCTAGTGTAGGCATTGGGTTTGACTCTATGACTCTACTGTAGGAATTGGGTTTGACTCTATGACTCTAGTGTAGGCATTGGGTTTGACTCTATGACTCTACTGTAGGCATTGAGTTTGACTCTGTGACTAGTGTAGGCATTGGATTTGACTCTGTGACAAGTGTAGGCATTGTGTTTCACTCTATGACTCTAGTGTAGGCTTTGGGTTTGACCCTATGACTAGTATAGGCATAGGAGTTTGACTCTGTGAGTCGTGAAGGCATTGGGTTTGACTCTATGACTAGCGTAGGTATTGGGTTTGACTCTATGACTCTAGTGTAGGCATTGGGTTTGACTCTATGGCTCGATTGTAGGCATTGGGTTTGACTCTATGACTCTAGTGTAGGCATTGTGTTTGACTCTATGACTAGTGTAGGCACTGGGTTTGACTCTATGACTCCAGTGTAGGCATTGAGTTTGACTCTGTGACTTGTGTAGGCATTGTGTTTCACTCTATGACTCTGGTGTAGGCATTGGGTTTGTCTCTATGACCAGTGTAGGTATTGGGTTTGACTCTGTGAGTCGTGTCGGCATTGGTTTTGACTCTATGACTCTGGTGTAGGCATTGGGTTTGACTCTGTGAGTCGTGTAGGCATTGGGTTTGACTCTATGACTCTCGTGTAGGCATTCGGTTTTCCTCTGTGACTCTAGTGTAGGCATTGGGTTTGAGTCAATGACTCTGGTGTAGGCATTGGGTTTGTCTCTCTGACTCTAGTGTAGGCATTGAGTTTCACTCTATGACTCTGGTGTAGGCATTGGGTTTGACTCTGTGAGTCGTGTAGGCATTGGGTTTGACTCTATGACTCTAGTGTATGCATTGAGTTTCACTCTATGACTCTAGTGTAGGCATTGGGTTTGATTCTGTGACTCGTGTAGGCATTGGGTTTGACTCTGTGACTAGTGTAGGCATTGGGTTTGCCTCTATGACTCTAGTCTAGGCATTGGATTTGACTCTATGACTCTAGTGTAGGCATTGGGTTTGACTCTGTGACTCTTGTGTTGGCATTGGGTTTGACTCTATGACTCTCGTGAAGGCTTTGGGTTTGACTCTGTGACTCTAGTGTAGGCATTGGGTTTGAGTCTATGACTCTGGTGCAGGCATTGGGTTTTACTTTGTGACTCTAGTGCGGGCATTGGGTTTGACTCTATGACTCCAGTGTACGCATTGGGTTTGTCTCTCTGACTCTAGTGTAGGCATTGGTTTTGACTCTGTGAGTCATGTAGGCTTTGGGTTTGACTCTGTGACTCTAGTGTAGGCATTGGGTTTGACTCTCTGACTCTCGTACGGACATTGGATTCGACTCTCTGAGTCTATTGCGGATACTGGGTTTGACTCTCTGACTCTATTGCAGACATTGGGTTTGACTCTCTGAGTCTATTGCGGACACTGGGTTTGACTCTCTGACTGTGGTACGGACATTGGGTTCTGCTCTCTGATTCTATTCTGGATATTAGGTTCGACTTTCTAACTCTATTACCAACATTGGGTTTGACACTCTGACTCTATTGTGGACATTGAGTTTGACTCTCTGACTCTATTCTGGATATTAGGTTGGACTCTCTATCTCTATTGCCAACATTGGGTTTGACTCTCTGACTCTATTGTGGACATTGAGCTCGACTCTCTGACTCTGGTGTAGGCATTGGGTTTGACTCTGTGAGTCGTGTATGCATTGAGTTTCACTCTATGACTCTAGTGTAGGCATTGGGTTTGATTCTGTGACTAGTGTAGGCATTGGGTTTGCCTCTATGACTCTAGTCTAGGCATTGGATTTGACTCTATGACTCTAGTGTAGGCATTGGGTTTGAGTCTATGACTCTGGTGCAGGCATTGGGTTTTACTTTGTGACTCTAGTGCGGGCATTGGGTTTGACTCTATGACTCCAGTGTACGCATTGGGTTTGTCTCTCTGACTCTAGTGTAGGCATTGGTTTTGACTCTGTGAGTCATGTAGGCTTTGGGTTTGACTCTGTAACTCTAGTGTAGGCATTAGGTTTGACTCTATGACTAGTGTGGGCATTGGGTTTGACTCTGTGTCTCCAGTGTAGGTATTGGGTTTGACTCTATGACTAGTGAAGGCATTGGTTTTGACTCTATGACTCTAGTGTAGGCATTGGGTTTGACTCTGTGACTCGTGTAGGCATTGAGTTTGACTCTATGACTTTAGTGTAGGCATTGGGTTTGACTCTCTGACTCTCGTACGGACATTGGATTCGACTCTCTGAGTCTATTGCGGACACTGGGTTTGACTCTCTGACTCTATTGCAGACATTGGGTTTGACTCTCTGAGTCTATTGCGGACACTGGGTTTGACTCTCTGACTCTGGTACGGACATTGGGTTCTGCTCTCTGACTCTATTGTGGACATTAGGTTCGACTCTCTAACTCTATTGCCAACATTGGGTTTGACTCTCTGACTCTATTGTGGACATTGAGTTCGACTCTCTGACTCTATTCTGGATATTAGGTTGGACTCTCTATCTCTCTTGCCAACATTGGGTTTGACTCTCTGACTCTATTGTGGACATTGAGCTCGACTCTCTGACTCTGGTGTAGGCATTGGGTTTGACTCTGTGAGTCGTGTAGGCATTGGGTTTGACTCTATGATTCTAGTGTATGCATTGGGTTTGACTCTGTGAGTGGTGTAGACATTGGGTTTGACTCTATGATTCTAGTGTATGCATTGAGTTTCACTCTATGACTCTAGTGTAGGCATTGGGTTTGATTCTGTGACTCGTGTAGGCATTGGGTTTAACTCTGTGACTCTAGTCTAGGCATTGGGTTTGACTCTGTGACTCCAGTGTAGGCATTAAGTTTGACTCTATGACTCAAGTGTAGGCATTGGGTTTGGCCCTGTGACTCGTGTAGGCTTGGGGTTTGCCTCTATGACTCTAGTGTAAGCATTGGGATTGACTCTATGACTCTAGTGTAGTCATTGGGTTTGACTCTATGACTGTCGTGCGGGCATTGCGTTTGACTCTATGACCCCAGTGTAGGCATTGTGTTTGACTCTATGACTTTTGTGTAGGCATTGAGTTTCACTCTATGATTCTGGTGTAGGCATTGGGTTTGACTCTATGACTAGTATAGGCATTGGGTTTGACTCTATGACTCCAGTATAGGCATTGGGTTTGACTCTATGACTCTGCTATATGCATTGGGTTTGACTGTATGACGCTAGTGCAGGCATTGGGTTTGACTCTGTGACTAGTGTAGGCATTGAGTTTGACTCTGTGATAAAAGTAGTTATTGGGTTTCACTCTATGACTCTAGTGTAGGCATTTGGTTTGACTCTGTGACTCTAGTGTAGGCATTGGGTTTGACTCTATGACTCTAGTGTAGGCATTGGGTTTGACTCTGTGACAAGTGTAGGTATTGGGTTTGACTCTATGACTCCTGTGTAGGCATTGGGTTTGTCTCTATGACTCTAGTGTAGGCATTAAGTTTGACTCCATGACTCTGGTGTTGGCATTGGGTTTGACTCTATGACTCCAGTGTAGGCATTGGGTTTGCCTCTATGACTCTTGTGTAGGGATTGGGTTTGACTCTATGACTCGAGTGTAGGTATTGGGTTTGACTCTGTGACTCTGGTGCGGGCATTGGGTTTGACTCTATGACTCCTGCGTAGGCATTGGATTTGACTCTATGACTCTAGTGTAGGATTTGGGTTTGACTCTGTGACTGGTGTAGGCATTGGGTTTGACTCTGTGACTCTAGTGTAGGCATTGGGTTTGACTGTATGCCTCCAGTGTATGCATTGTGTTTGACTCTGTGAATCTCGTGTAGGCATTTGGTTTGACTCTATGACTCTAGTGTAGTCATTGGGTTTGACTCTGTGACTCTGTGGAGGCATTGGGCTTGAATCTATGACTCCAGTGTCGGCATTGAGTTTGACTCTATGACTCTAGTGTAGGCATTGGGTTTGACTCTATGACTCTACTGTAGGAATTGGGTTTGACTCTGTGACTCTAGTGTAGGCATTGGGTTTGACTCTATGACTCTAGTGTAGGCATTGGGTTTGACTCTGTGACAAGTGTACGTATTGGGTTTGACTCTATGACTCCTGTGTAGGCATTGGGTTTGTCTCTATGACTCTAGTGTAGGCATTGAGTTTGACTCCATGACTCTGGTGTTGGCATTGGGTTTGACTGTATGACTCCAGTGTAGGCATTGGGTTTGACTCTATGACTCTTGTGTAGGGATTGGGTTTGACTCTATGACTCGAGTGTAGGTATTGGGTTTGACTCTGTGACTCTGGTGCGGGCATTGGGTTTGACTCTATGACTCCTGCGTAGGCATTGGGTTTGACTCTATGACTCTAGTGTAGGATTTGGGTTTGACTCTGTGACTGGTGTAGGCATTGGGTTTGACTCTGTGACTCTAGTGTAGGCATTGGGTTTGACTGTATGCCTCCAGTGTATGCATTGTGTTTGACTCTGTGAATCTCGTGTAGGCATTTGGTTTGACTCTATGACTCTAGTGTAGTCATTGGGTTTGACTCTGTGACTCCTGTGGAGGCATTCGGTTTGACTCTATGACACCAGTGTCGGCATTGAGTTTGACTCTATGACTCTAGTGTAGGCATTGGGTTTGACTCTATGACTCTACTGTAGGAATTGGGTTTGACTCTATGACTCTAGTGTAGGCATTGGGTTTGACTCTATGACTCTACTGTAGGCATTGAGTTTGACTCTGTGACTAGTGTAGGCATTGGATTTGACTCTGTGACAAGTGTAGGCATTGTGTTTCACTCTATGACTCTAGTGTAGGCATTGGGTTTGACTCTATGACTCTACTGTAGGAATTGGGTTTGACTCTGTGACTCTAGTGTAGGCATTGGGTTTGACTCTATGACTCTAGTGTAGGCATTGGGTTTGACTCTGTGACAAGTGTAGGTATTGGGTTTGACTCTATGACTCCTGTGTAGGCATTGGGTTTGTCTCTATGACTCTAGTGTAGGCATTGAGTTTGACTCCATGACTCTGGTGTTGGCATTGGGTTTGACTCTATGACTCCAGTGTAGGCATTGGGTTTGACTCTATGACTCTAGTGTATGCATTGAGTTTCACTCTATGACTCTAGTGTAGGCATTGGGTTTGATTCTGTGACTAGTGTAGGCATTGGGTTTGCCTCTATGACTCTAGTCTAGGCATTGGATTTGACTCTATGACTCTAGTGTAGACATTGGGTTTGACTCTATGACTCTACTGTAGGCATTGAGTTTGACTCTGTGACTAGTGTAGGCATTGGATTTGACTCTGTGACAAGTGTAGGCATTGTGTTTCACTCTATGACTCTAGTGTAGGCTTTGGGTTTGACTCTATGACTAGTATAGGCATTGGGTTTGACTCTCAGACTGTATTGTGGACATTGGGTTTGACTCTATGACTAGCGTAGGTATTGGGTTTGACTCTATGACTCTAGTGTAGGCATTGGGTTTGACTCTATGGCTCGATTGTAGGCATTGTGTTTGACTCTATGACTAGTGTAGGCACTGGGTTTGACTCTATGACTCCAGTGCAGGTATTGAGTTTGACTCTGTGACTTGTGTAGGCATTGTGTTTCACTCTATGACTCTGGTGTAGGCATTGGGTTTGTCTCTATGACCAGTGTAGGTATTGGGTTTGACTCTGTGAGTCGTGTAGGCATTGGTTTTGACTCTCTGACTCCAGTGTAGGCATTGAGTTTCACTCTATGACTCTGGTGTAGGCATTGGTCTTGACTCTGTGACAAGTGTAGGCATTGGGTTTGACTCTATGACTCTCGTGTAGGCATTCGGTTTTCCTCTGTGACTCTAGTGTAGGCATTGGGTTTGAGTCAATGACTCTGGTGTAGGCATTGGGTTTGTCTCTCTGACTCTAGTGTAGGCATTGAGTTTCACTCTATGACTCTAGTGTAGGCATTGGGTTTGACTCTGTGACTCGTGTAGGCATTGGGTTTGACTCTATGACTCTAGTGTATGCATTGAGTTTCACTCTATGACTCTAGTGTAGGCATTGGGTTTGATTCTGTGACTCGTGTAGGCATTGGGTTTGACTCTATGACTCTAGTGTATGCATTGAGTTTCACTCTATGACTCTAGTGTAGGCATTGGGTTTGATTCTGTGACTAGTGTAGGCATTGGGTTTGCCTCTATGACTCTAGTCTAGGCATTGGATTTGACTCTATGACTCTAGTGTAGGCATTGGGTTTGACTCTATGACTCTACTGTAGGCATTGAGTTTGACTCTGTGACTAGTGTAGGCATTGGGTTTGACTCTGTGACTAGTGTAGGCATTGGGTTTGACTCTATGACTCTAGTGTAGGCATTGGGTTTGACTCTATGGCTCGATTGTAGGCATTGTGTTTGACTCTGTGAGTCGTGAAGGCATTGGGTTTGACTCTATGACTAGCGTAGGTATTGGGTTTGACTCTATGACTCTAGTGTAGGCATTGGGTTTGACTCTATGGCTCGATTGTAGGCATTGTGTTTGACTCTATGACTAGTGTAGGCACTGGGTTTGACTCTATGACTCCAGTGCAGGTATTGAGTTTGACTCTGTGACTTGTGTAGGCATTGTGTTTCACTCTATGACTCTGGTGTAGGCATTGGGTTTGTCTCTATGACCAGTGTAGGTATTGGGTTTGACTCTCTGACTCCAGTGTAGGCATTGATTTTCACTCTATGACTCTGGTGTAGGCATTGGTCTTGACTCTGTGACAAGTGTAGGCATTGGGTTTGACTCTATGACTCTCGTGTAGGCATTCGGTTTTCCTCTGTGACTCTAGTGTAGGCATTGGGTTTGAGTCAATGACTGTGGTGTAGGCATTGGGTTTGTCTCTCTGACTCTTGTGTAGGCATTGAGTTTCACTCTATGACTCTGGTGTAGGCATTGGGTTTGACTCTATGAGTCGTGTAGGCATTGGGTTTGACTCTATGACTCTAGTGTATGCATTGAGTTTCACTCTATGACTCTAGTGTAGGCATTGGGTTTGATTCTGTGACTCGTGTAGGCATTGGGTTTGACTCTGTGACTAGTGTAGGCATTGGGTTTGACTCTATGACTCTACTGTAGGAATTGGGTTTGACTCTATGACTCTAGTGTAGGCATTGGGTTTGACTCTATGACTCTACTGTAGGCATTGAGTTTGACTCTGTGACTAGTGTAGGCATTGGGTTTGACTCTGTGACTCTAGTGTAGGCATTGGGTTTCACTCTATGACTCTAGTGTAGGCATTGGGTTTGACTCTATGACTAGTATAGGCATAGGAGTTTGACTCTGTGAGTCGTGAAGGCATTGGGTTTGACTCTATGACTAGCGTAGGTATTGGGTTTGACTCTATGACTCTAGTGTAGGCATTGGGTTTGACTCTATGGCTCGATTGTAGGCATTGGGTTTGACTCTATGACTCTAGTGTAGGCATTGTGTTTGACTCTATGACTTGTGTAGGCACTGGGTTTGACTCTATGACTCCAGTGTAGGCATTGAGTTTGACTCTGTGACTTGTGTAGGCATTGTGTTTCACTCTATGACTCTGGTGTAGGCATTGGGTTTGTCTCTATGACCAGTGTAGGTATTGGGTTTGACTCTGTGAGTCGTGTAGGCATTGGTTTTGACTCTCTGACTCCAGTGTAGGCATTGAGTTTCACTCTATGACTCTGGTGTAGGCATTGGGTTTGACTCTGTAAGTCGTGTAGGCATTGGGTTTGACTCTATGACTCTTGTGTAGGCATTCGGTTTGCCTCTGTGACTCTAGTGTAGGCATTGGGTTTGAGTCAATGACTCTGGTGTAGGCTTTGGGTTTGTCTCTCTGACTCTAGTGTAGGCATTGAGTTTCACTCTATGACTCTGGTGTCGGCATTTGGTTTGACTCTGTGAGTCGTGTAGGCATTGGGTTTGACTCTATGACTCTAGTGTATGCATTGAGTTTCACTCTATGACTCTAGTGTAGGCATTGGGTTTGATTCTGTGACTCGTGTAGGCATTGGGTTTGACTCTATGACTCTGGTGTATGCATTGAGTTTCACTCTATGACTCTAGTGTAGGCATTGGGTTTGATTCTGTGACTAGTGTAGGCATTGGGTTTGCCTCTATGACTCTAGTCTAGGCATTGGATTTGACTCTATGACTCTAGTGTAGGCATTGGGTTTGACTCTATGACTCTACTGTACATTGAGTTTGACTCTGTGACTGTGTAGGCATTGGATTTGACTCTGTGACTAGTGTAGGCATTGGATTTGACTCTTGACACATTGTGTTTCACTCTATGACTCTAGTGTAGGCTTTGGGTTTGACCCTATGACTAGTATAGGCATAGGAGTTTGACTCTGTGAGTCGTGAAGGCATTGGGTTTGACTCTATGACTAGCGTAGGTATTGGGTTTGACTCTATGACTCTAGTGTAGGCATTGGGTTTGACTCTATGGCTCGATTGTAGGCATTGTGTTTGACTCTATGACTAGTGTAGGCACTGGGTTTGACTCTATGACTCCAGTGCAGGTATTGAGTTTGACTCTGTGACTTGTGTAGGCATTGTGTTTCACTCTATGACTCTGGTGTAGGCATTGGGTTTGTCTCTATGACCAGTGTAGGTATTGGGTTTGACTCTGTGAGTCGTGTAGGCATTGGTTTTGACTCTCTGACTCCAGTGTAGGCATTGAGTTTCACTCTATGACTCTGGTGTAGGCATTGGTCTTGACTCTGTGACAAGTGTAGGCATTGGGTTTGACTCTATGACTCTCGTGTAGGCATTCGGGTTTCCTCTGTGACTCTAGTGTAGGCATTGGGTTTGAGTCAATGACTCTGGTGTAGGCATTGGGTTTGTCTCTCTGACTCTAGTGTAGGCATTGAGTTTCACTCTATGACTCTGGTGTAGGCATTGGGTTTGACTCTGTGAGTCGTGTAGGCATTGGGTTTGACTCTATGACTCTAGTGTATGCATTGAGTTTCACTCTATGACTCTAGTGTAGGCATTGGGTTTGATTCTGTGACTCGTGTAGGCATTGGGTTTGACTCTTTGACTAGTGTAGGCATTGGGTTTGCCTCTATGACTCTAGTCTAGGCATTGGATTTGACTCTATGACTCTAGTGTAGGCATTGGGTTTGACTCTGTGACTCTTGTGTTGGCATTGGGTTTGACTCCATGACTCTCGTGAAGGCTTTGGGTTTGACTCTGTGACTCTAGTGTAGGCATTGGGTTTGAGTCTATGACTCTGGTGCAGGCATTGGGTTTTACTTTGTGACTCTAGTGCGGGCATTGGGTTTGACTCTATGACTCCAGTGTACGCATTGGGTTTGTCTCTCTGACTCTAGTGTAGGCATTGGTTTTGAATCTGTGAGACATGTAGGCTTTGGGTTTGACTCTGTGTCTCCAGTGTAGGTATTGGGTTTGACTCTATGACTAGTGAAGGCATTGGTTTTGACTCTATGACTCTAGTGTAGGCATTGGGTTTGACTCTGTGACTCGTGTAGGCATTGAGTTTGACTCTATGACTTTAGTGTAGGCATTGGGTTTGACTCTATGGCTCGATTGTAGGCATTGTGTTTGACTCTATGACTAGTGTAGGCACTGGGTTTGACTCTATGACTCCAGTGCAGGTATTGAGTTTGACTCTGTGACTTGTGTAGGCATTGTGTTTCACTCTATGACTCTGGTGTAGGCATTGGGTTTGTCTCTATGACCAGTGTAGGTATTGGGTTTGACTCTGTGAGTCGTGTAGGCATTGGTTTTGACTCTCTGACTCCAGTGTAGGCATTGAGTTTCACTCTCTGACTCTGGTGTAGGCATTGGTCTTGACTCTGTGACAAGTGTAGGCATTGGGTTTGACTCTATGACTCTCGTGTAGGCATTCGGTTTTCCTCTGTGACTCTAGTGTAGGCATTGGGTTTGAGTCAATGACTCTGGTGTAGGCATTGGGTTTGTCTCTCTGACTCTAGTGTAGGCATTGAGTTTCACTCTATGACTCTGGTGTAGGCATTGGGTTTGACTCTGTGAGTCGTGTAGGCATTGGGTTTGACTCTATGACTCTAGTGTATGCATTGAGTTTCACTCTATGACTCTAGTGTAGGCATTGGGTTTGATTCTGTGACTCGTGTAGGCATTGGGTTTGACTCTGTGACTAGTGTGGCATTGGGTTTGCCTCTATGACTCTAGTCTAGGCATTGGATTTGACTCTATGACTCTAGTGTAGGCATCGGGTTTGACTCTGTGACTCTTGTGTTGGCATTGGGTTTGACTCTATGACTCTCGTGAAGGCTTTGGGTTTGACTCTGTGACTCTAGTGTAGGCATTGGGTTTGAGTCTATGACTCTGGTGCAGGCATTGGGTTTTACTTTGTGACTCTAGTGCGGGCATTGGGTTTGACTCTATGACTCCAGTGTACGCATTGGGTTTGTCTCTCTGACTCTAGTGTAGGCATTGGTTTTGAATCTGTGAGACATGTAGGCTTTGGGTTTGACTCTGTGTCTCCAGTGTAGGTATTGGGTTTGACTCTATGACTAGTGAAGGCATTGGTTTTGACTCTATGACTCTAGTGTAGGCATTGGGTTTGACTCTGTGACTCGTGTAGGCATTGAGTTTGACTCTATGACTTTAGTGTAGGCATTGGGTTTGACTCTCTGACTCTATTGTGGACATTGGACTCGACTCTTTGAGTCTATTGCGCACACTGGGTTTGACTCTCTGACTCTATTGCAGACATTGGGTTTGACTCTCTGAATCTATTGCGGACACTGGGTTTGACTCTCTGACTCTAGTACGGACATTGCGTTCTGCTCTGTGACTCTATTGTGGACATCGTGTTCGACTCTCTGATTCTATTCTGGATATTAGGTTCGACTCCCTAACTCTATTGCCAACATTGTGTTCGACTCTCTGACTCTATTGTGGACATTGAGTTTGACTCTCTGACTCTATTGTGGATATTGGGTTTGACTCTCTGACTCTATTGTGGATATTGAGTTTGACTCTCTGACTCTATTGTGGATATTGGGTTCGACGCTCTGATTCTATTGTGGATATTGAGTTTGACTCTCTGACTCTATTGTGCGGTGATTGGGTTTCACTCTCTGACTCTATTGAGAATATTGGGTTTGACTCTCTGACTCTATTGTGGACATTGGGTTCGACTCTCTGACTCTATTGTGGACATTGGGTTCGACTCTCTGACTCTATTGTGGACATTGGGTTTGACTCTCTGACTCTATTGTGGACATTGGGTTTGACTCTCTGACTCTATTGTGGACATTGGGTTTGACTCTCTGACTCTATTGTGGACATTGAGTTTGACTCTCTGACTCTATTGTGCGGACATTGGGTTTGACTCTCTGACTCTATTGTGGACATTGGGTTTGACTCTCTGACTCTATTGCGGACATTGGGTTTGACTCTCTGACTCTATTGTGGATATTGAGTTTGACTCTCTAACTCTATTGTGGATATTGGGTTCGACTCTCTGACTCTATTGTGGATGTTGAGTTTGACTCTCTGACTCTATTGTGGACATTGGGTTTGACTCTCTGACTCTATTGCGGACATTGGGTTTGACTCTCTGACTCTATTGTGGACATTGGGTTCGACTCTCTGACTCTATTGTGGACATTGGGTTTGACTCTCTGACTCTATTGTGGACATTGGGTTCGACTCTCTGACTCTATTGCCGACATTGGGTTCGACTCTCGGACTCTATTGTGGACATTGGGTTCGACTCTCTGACTCTATTGTGGACATTGGGTTTGACTCTCTGACTCTATTGTGGACATTGGGTTTGACTCTCTGACTCTATTGTGGACATTGGGTTTGACTCTCTGACTCTATTGTGGACATTGGGTTTGACTCTCTGACTCTATTGTGGTCACTGGGTTTGACTCTCAGACTCTATTGTGGACATTGGGTTTGACTCTCTAACTCTATTGTGGACATTGGATTTGTCTCTCAGACTCTATTGTGGTCATTGGGTTTGACTCTCTGACTCTATTGCCGACATTGGGTTCGACTCTCTGACTCTATTGTGGACATTGGGTTCGACTCTCTGACTCTATTGTGGACATTGGGTTTGACTCTCTGACTCTATTGTGGACATTGGGTTTGACTCTCTGACTCTATTGTGGACATTGGGTTTGACTCTCTGACTCTATTGTGCGGTCATGGGGTTCCATTCTCTAACTCTATTGTGGACATTGATTTCCAGTCTCTGACTCTATTGTGGACATAGGGTTCGACTCTCTAACTCTATTGCCGACATTGGGTTCGACTCTCTGACTCTATTGTGGACATTGGGTTCGACTCTCAAACTCTATTGTGGACATTGGGTTTGACTCTCTGACTCTATTGTGGACATTGGGTTTGACTCTCTGACTCTATTGTGGACATTGGGTTTGACTCTCTGACTCTATTGTGGACATTGGGTTTGACTCTCTGACTCTATTGTGGACATTGAGTTTGACTCTCTGACTCTATTGTGCGGTCATGGGGTTCCATTCTCTAACTCTATTGTGGACATTGAGTTCCAGTCTCTGACTCTATTGTGGACATTGGGTTCGACTCTCTGACTCTATTGCCGACATTGGGTTCGACTCTCTGACTCTATTGTGGACATTGGGTTCGACTCTCTGACTCTATTGTGGACGTTGGGTTCGACTGTTTGACTCTATTGTGGACATTGGGTTCGACTCTCTGACTCTATTGCGGACATTGGGTTTGACTCTCTGACTCTATTGTGCGGTGATTGGGTTTCACTCTCTGACTCTATTGAGAATATTGGGTTTGACTCTCTGACTCTATTGCGGACATTGGATTCGACTTTCAGACTCTGTTGTGGTCATTGGGTTTGACTCTCTGACTCTATTGTGGACATTGGGTTTGACTCTCTGACTCTATTGTGGACATTGGGTTTGACTCTCTGACTCTATTGTGGACATTGGGTTTGACTCTCTGACTCTATTGTGGACATTGGGTTTGACTCTCTGACTCTATTGTGGATATTGGGTTTGACTCTGACTCTATTGTGGACATTGGGTTCGACTCTCTGACTCTATTGTGGATGTTGAGTTTGACTCTCTGACTCTATTGTGGACATTGGGTTTGACTCTCTGACTCTGTTGCGGACATTGGGTTTGACTCTCTGACTCTATTGTGGATATTGAGTTTGACTCTCTGACTCTATTGTGCGGTCATGGGGTTCCATTCTCTAACTCTATTGTGGACATTGAGTTCCAGTCTCTGACTCTATTGTGGATGTTGAGTTTGACTCTCTGACTCGATTGTGGACATTGGGTTTGACTCTCTGACTCTATTGCGGACATTGGGTTTGACTCTCTGACTCTATTGTGGATATTGAGTTTGACTCTCTGACTCTATTGTGGACATTGGGTTTGACTCTCTGACTCTATTGTGGACATTGGGTTTGACTCTCTGACTCTATTGTGGACATTGGGTTTGACTCTCTGACTCTATTGTGGACATTGGGTTCGACTCTCTGACTCTATTGTGGATGTTGAGTTTGACTCTCTGACTCTATTGTGGACATTGGGTTCGACTCTCTGACTCTATTGCGGACATTGGGTTTGACTCTCTGACTCTATTGTGCGGTGATTGGGTTTCACTCTCTGACTCTATTGAGAATATTGGGTTTGACTCTCTGACTCTGTTGCGGACATTGGATTCGACTCTCTGACTCTATTGTGGACATTGGATTCGACTTTCAGACTCTGTTGTGGTCATTGGGTTTGACTCTCTAACTCTATTGCCGACATTGGGTTTGACTGTCTGACTCTATTGCGGACATTGTGTTTCACTGTTTGACTCTATTGTGGACATTGGATTCGACTCTCTGACTCTATTGTGGGCATTACATTTGACTCTCTGACTGTATTGTGGACATTGAGTTCGACTCTCTGACTCTATTGTGGACATTGGATTCTACTATCTGAGTCTATTGCGGACACTGGGTTTGATTCTCTGACTCTGTTGCAGACATTGGGTTTGACTCTCTGAGTCTATTGTGGTCACTGGGTTGGACTCTCTGACTCTAGTACGGACATTGGGTTCTGCTCTCTGACTCTATTGTGGACATCGTGTTCGACTCTCTGATTCTGTTCTGGATATTAGGTTCCACTCTCTAACTCTATTGCCAACATTGGGTTTGACTCTCTGACTCTATTGTGGATATTGGGTTCGACGCTCTGATTCTATTGTGGATATTGAGTTTGACTCTCTGACTCTATTGTGCGGTGATTGGGTTTCACTCTCTGACTCTATTGAGAATATTGGGTTTGACTCTCTGACTCTGTTGCGGACATTGGATTCGACTCTCTGACTCTATTGTGGACATTGGATTCGACTTTCAGACTCTATTGTGGTCATTGGGTTTGACTCTCTAACTCTATTGCCGACATTGGGTTTGACTCTCTGACTCTATTGTGGACATTGTGTTCGACTCTCTGACTCTATTGTGGTCATTGGGTTTGACTCTCTGACTCTATTGCCGACATTGGGTTTGACTCTCTGACTCTATTGTGCGGTGATTGGGTTCCATTCTCTAACTCTATTGCGGACATTGAGTTCCAGTCTCTGACTCTATTGTGGACATTGGGTTCGACTCTCGGACTCTATTGTGGACATTGGGTTTGACTCTCTGACTCTATTGTGGACATTGGGTTTGACTCTCTGACTCTATTGTGGACATTGGGTTCGACTCTCTGACTCTATTGTGGACATTGGGTTTGACTCTCTGACTCTATTGTGGACATTGGGTTCGACTCTCTGACTCTATTGCCGACATTGGGTTCGACTCTCGGACTCTATTGTGGACATTGGGTTCGACTCTCTGACTCTATTGTGGACATTGGGTTCGACTCTCTGACTCTATTGTGGACGTTGGGTTCGACTGTTTGACTCTATTGTGGACATTGGGTTTGACTCTCTGACTCTATTGTGGGCATTACGTTTGACTCTCTGACTGTATTGTGGACATTGAGTTCGACTCTCTGACTCTATTGTGGACATTGGATTCGACTATCTGAGTCTATTGTGGTCACTGGGTTTGACTCTCTGACCCTCGTACGGACATTGGGTTCTGCTCTCTGACTCTTGTGGACATCGTGTTCGACTCTCTGACTCTATTGTGGACATTGGATTTGACTCTCAGACTCTATTGTGGATATTGGGTTTGACTCTCTAACTCTATTGCCGACATTGGGTTCGACTCTCTGACTCTATTGTGGATGTTGAGTTTGACTCTCTGACTCTATTGTGGACATTGGGTTTGACTCTCTGACTCTATTGCGGACATTGGGTTTGACTCTCTGACTCTATTGTGCGGTGATTGGGTTTCACTCTCTGACTCTATTGAGAATATTGGGTTTGACTCTCTGACTCTATTGCGGACATTGGATTCGACTCTCTGACTCTATTGTGGACATTGGATTCGACTTTCAGACTCTGTTGTGGTCATTGGGTTTGACTCTCTAACTCTATTGCCGACATTGGGTTTGACTGTCTGACTCTATTGCGGACATTGTGTTTCACTGTTTGACTCTATTGTGGACATTGGATTCGACTCTCTGACTCTATTGTGGGCATTACATTTGACTCTCTGACTGTATTGTGGACATTGAGTTCGACTCTCTGACTCTATTGTGGACATTGGATTCGACTATCTGAGTCTATTGCGGACACTGGGTTTGATTCTCTGACTCTGTTGCAGACATTGGGTTTGACTCTCTGAGTCTATTGTGGTCACTGGGTTTGACTCTCTGACTCTCGTACGGACATTGGGTTCTGCTCTCTGACTCTTGTGGACATCGTGTTCGACTCTCTGATTCTGTTCTGGATATTAGGTTCCACTCTCTAACTCTATTGCCAACATTGGGTTTGACTCTCTGACTCTATTGTGGATATTGGGTTCGACGCTCTGATTCTATTGTGGATATTGAGTTTGACTCTCTGACTCTATTGTGCGGTGATTGGGTTTCACTCTCTGACTCTATTGAGAATATTGGGTTTGACTCTCTGACTCTATTGCGGACATTGGGTTTGACTCTCTGACTCTATTGTGCGGTGATTGGGTTCCATTCTCTAACTCTATTGCGGACATTGAGTTCCAGTCTCTGACTCTATTGTGGACATTGGGTTCGACTCTCTGACTCTATTGCCGACATTGGGTTCGACTCTCGGACTCTATTGTGGACATTGGGTTCGACTCTCTGACTCTATTGTGGACATTGGGTTCGACTCTCTGACTCTATTGTGGACGTTGGGTTCGACTGTTTGACTCTATTGTGGACATTGGGTTTGACTCTCTAACTCTATTGCCGACATTGGGTTTGACTCTCTGACTCTATTGTGGGCATTACGTTTGACTCTCTGAATGTATTGTGGACATTGAGTTCGACTCTCTGACTCTATTGTGGACATTGGATTCGACTATCTGAGTCTATTGCGGACACTGGGTTTGATTCTCTGACTCTGTTGCAGACATTGGGTTTGACTCTCTGAGTCTATTGTGGTCACTGGGTTTGACTCTCTGACTCTCGTACGGACATTGGGTTCTGCTCTCTGACTCTTGTGGACATCGTGTTCGACTCTCTGACTCTATTGTGGACATTGGATTTGACTCTCAGACTCTATTGTGGATATTGGGTTTGACTCTCTAACTCTATTGCCGACATTGGGTTCGACTCTCTGACTCTATTGTGGATGTTGAGTTTGACTCTCTGACTCTATTGTGGACATTGGGTTTGACTCTCTGACTCTATTGCGGACATTGGGTTTGACTCTCTGACTCTATTGTGGACATTGGATTTGTCTCTCAGACTCTATTGTGGACATTGGGTTTGACTCTCTAACTCTATTGCCGACATTGGGTTCGACTCTCTGACTCTATTGTGGATATTGAGTTTGACTCTCTGACTCTATTGTGGATATTGGGTTTGACTCTCTGACTCTATTGTGGATATTGGGTTTGACTCTCTGACTCTATTGTGGACATTGGGTTTGACTCTCTGACTCTATTACGGACATTGGGTTCTGCTCTCTGACTCTATTGTGGACATTGTGTTTGACTCACTGACTCTATTGCGGACATTGGGTTTGACTCTCTGACTCTATTGTGGATATTGAGTTTGACTCTCTGACTCTATTGTGGATATTGGGTTCGACGCTCTGATTCTATTGTGGATATTGAGTTTGACTCTCTGACTCTATTGTGGACATTGGGTTCGACTCTCTGACTCTATTGCCGACATTGGGTTTGACTCTCGGACTCTATTGTGGACATTGGGTTCGACTCTCTGACTCTATTGCGGACATTGGGTTTGACTCTCTGACTCTATTGTGGATATTGGGTTTGACTCTCTGACTCTATTGTGGACATTGGGTTCGACTCTCTGACTCTATTGTGGACATTGGGTTCGACTCTCTGACTCTATTGTGGACATTGGGTTTGACTCTCTGACTCTATTGTGGGTGATTGGGTTTGACTCTCTGACTCTATTGTGGACATTGGGTTTGACTCTCTGACTCTATTGTGGACATTGGATTCGACTATCTGAGTCTATTGCGGACACTGGGTTTGATTCTCTGACTCTGTTGCAGACATTGGGTTTGACTCTCTGACTCTATTGTGGTCACTGGGTTTGACTCTCAGACTCTATTGTGGACATTGGGTTTGACTCTCTAACTCTATTGTGGACATTGGGTTCGACTCTCTGACTCTATTGTGGACATTGGGTTTGACTCTCTGACTCTATTGTGGACATTGGGTTTGACTCTCTGACTCTATTGCGGACATTGGGTTTGACTCTCTGACTCTATTGTGGATATTGAGTTTGACTCTCTGACTCTATTGTGGATATTGGGTTCGACGCTCTGATTCTATTGTGGATATTGAGTTTGACTCTCTGACTCTATTGTGGACATTGGGTTTGACTCTCTGACTCTATTGTGGACATTGGGTTCGACTCTCTGACTCTATTGTGGACATTGGGTTCGACTCTCTGACTCTATTGTGGACATTGGGTTTGACTCTCTGACTCTATTGTGGACATTGGGTTTGACTCTCTGACTCTATTGTGGACATTGGGTTTGACTCTCTGACTCTATTGCGGACATTGGGTTTGACTCTCTGACTCTATTGTGGACATTGGGTTTGACTCTCTGACTCTATTGTGGACATTGGGTTTGACTCTCTGACTCTATTGCCGACATTGGGTTTGACTCTCTGACTCTATTGTGGACATTGGGTTCGACTCTCTGACTCTATTGTGGACATTGGGTTTGACTCTCAGACTCTATTGTGGACATTGGGTTTGACTCTCTGACTCTATTGTGGACATTGGGTTTGACTCTCAGACTCTATTGTGGACATTGGGTTTGACTCTCTGACTCTATTGTGGACATTGGGTTCGACTCTCTGACTCTATTGTGGACATTGGGTTTGACTCTCTGACTCTATTGTGGACATTGGGTTTGACTCTCTGACTCTATTGTGGACATTGGGTTCGACTCTCTGACTCTATTGTGGACATTGAGTTCCACTCTCTGACTCTATTGTGGACATTGGGTTTGACTCTCTGACTCTATTGTGGACATTGGGTTCGACTCTCTGACTCTA